>NW_002476430.1:0-79147 GCF_000189635.1 Tetrahymena thermophila SB210
TAAAAATGATTTTTTTAATGATAAAATAAATGCTGAATTAACTAACTTTCATATTCAAAATAGGGCGTAAATTATATTTAAGAATAATTTTTGATGATAAAATAAATGCTTAATAAACTTTCATATTCAAAATAGGGCGTAATTAATAATTTAGAATAATTTTTGATGAGAAAATAAATGCTGAATTAATTTTCAAATTCAATATAGCTTGTAATTAATGCTTTAGAATAAATTTTATTGAGAAATTAAATGCAGAATGAACTTTCATATTCAAAATAGGGCGTAATTAATATTTAAAAATGATTTTTTTAATGAGAAAATAAATGCTGAATTAACTTTTATATTTAAAATAGGGCGTAATTGATATTTTAGAATGATTTTTGATGAGAAAATAAATGCTGAATTAACTTTCATTTTCAAAATAGCGTGTAATCAATATTTTAGAATGATTTTTGATGAGAAAATACATGCTGAATTAACTTTCATATTCAAAATAGATAGTAATAAATATTTTAGAATGATTTTTGATGAGAAAATTAATTCTGAATTAACTTTCATATTCAAAATAGCATGTAATTAATATTTTAAATGATTTTTTATGAGAAAATAAATGCTGAATTAACTTTAACATTCAAAATAGCTAGTAATTAATATTTTAGAATTATTTTTTGATGATAAAATAAATGCTGAATTAACTTTCATATTCAAAATAGCGAGTAATTAATATTTTATAATGATTTTTGATGAGAAAATAAATAAATACTGAATTAACTTTCATATTCAAAATAGTAAGTAATTAATATTTTAGAATGAATTTTGATGATACTGAAATACCTTTCATATTCAAAATAGATGGTAATTAATATTATAGAATAATTTTTGATGAGAATTTAATTGCTGAATTAACTTTCATATTTAATATAGGGAGTAATTAATATTTTAGAAAGATTTTTGATGAGAAAATAAATGCTGAATTAACTTTAACATTCAAAATAGCAAGTAATTAATAATTTAGAATAATTTTTGATGCCAAAATAAATACTTAATTAACTTTAATATTCAAAATAGAAAGTAATTAATATTTAGAATGATTTTTAATGAGAAAAAAAATTATGAATTAACTTTAACATTCAAAATAGCAAGTAATTAAAATTTTAGAAAGATTTTTGATTAGAAAAATATGTTGAATTCACTTTATATTCAAAATAGGAAGTAATTAATATTTTAGAATGATTTTCGAGGAAAAAATAAATGCTGAATTAACTTTCGTTTTCATAATAGGAAGTAATTTATATTTTAGAATGATTTTTGATGAGAAAATAAATGCTGAATTAACTTTTATTTTCAAAATAGCAAGTAATTAATTAATATTTTAAAATGATTTTTGATTAGAAAATAAATAATGAATTAACTTTAATATTAAAAATAGGAAGTAATGAATATTTTATAATGGTTTTTGATGAGAAAATAAATGCTGAAATAACTTTAGTATTCAAAATAGCATGTAATTAATATTTTAGAATAAATTTTGATGACAAAATAAATGCTGAATTAACTTTATTATTTAAAATAGGGAGTAATTAATATTCTAGAATAATTTTTGAAGATAAAATAAATACTGAAATAACTTTTATATTCAAAATAGGAAGTAATTAATATTTCTGAATAATTTTAGATGAGAAAATAAATGCTAAATCACTTTTACATTCAAAATAGAAAGTAATTAATATTTTAGAATGATTTTTGAGGAAAAAATAAATGCTGAATTAACTAACTTTCATATTAAAAATAGGAAGTAATTAATATTTTGATGAGAAAATAAATTCTTAAATAATTGAATGATTCAAAAGAAAATAATATAAAAATAAAAATAAAATAGGAAGTAATTTTTTAGAATAGCTATACTTGAAATGCAATCAAACAATTAAAATATCTAACTTAGTTGGTAATAAATTTACTAAGGGTCGAATAAATTTATATTATCTACTTAAATAGAAAGTAAACTATTATAAATAATATTTATTTTCTCACTTAACCTTTAAATAAATTAGGGTAAATTTTAAATATAATATTTGTGGTAGAAGAATATTGATAGGATAGTTAACATAAATTTAATTTTTTGAAAGTAGTTAATGTTTTAAATAACATTATTTATTATTTTCAATAATCTTAAAATATTATAAACCCATCTTATTCAAATAATTTTTGTTTTTAAAATAGTGAAGCAACTCTCATTATTTGTCAAAATCTTGTGACACAATTGAAGAATTCAGAGATGCTCTTTTTTATTTCTTATTTGTTATCAATAAATAAATAACTTGAATAATATACAAATATTAAATATAATATTATTTTTTTGTATATCTATATGTTATATTATATGTTGTATAAATTAAAAAAAATTTTTAAAATATAAAATTATGTTTTTAAATATCTTTTGGTTAAACATACGATTACCTCTTATACTAATAAATATTTTCTTCGCGAAAGCTCAGAAGATATGGTGAATAATTTTGGTATCACCTTAGCTTCCCTCTGAAAAATGGACAAGTTTAGTTAAGGTATTTTCTCTATTTATTCTTCAGGTATTATTATAAGTAACTTTTTGTATGCAATATTATTTAATTATAAAAGATAATTATACTTCTCAAATTCCTTGTGGAGAAAGGAGTATTATTCGGTATAGTCTTCCTTTAAGAAATTAAATTTAATGAAAGCTTTTTTTTTATGTTAAAACATATTTTAATTTTTCTTATTAATTTAGTGTCTAAAAACAAATGAAATTTAAATTAGATATTTTAATTTCAAGATTAACAAACATAAAACTAAATTTCTAATATAAATAAATAGCTTTATATCTAATAATGATATATGGTTATTGAGAACTATTTAAAAATTTAAATTTAAAAACTTAAATAAATCAAATTTTTTTGAATTATAATGATGCTCAATCAGCTCTTTTTTAACATATTGATATTTAATTTACATATTTTCAACTTTAATCTGAAAGAAAAATAGAAGAAGAAAAAAATAAATTATCCTTTATTATCAGTTTTGATCAGTAAATTTATAAAGATAAGCTGATTTTAGTATAATAATTATATATAAAATTCAAAAAAAAAACTAAATTTAGAAAATAAACAATTATTGTGAGAGATATTTTGTAAATATCTAATAAAAGTTTAATTGCTAGAATATTTTTTATTAGAATTTATGAAATTAACATAGCTTGAAATAAATTTTATGTACAAAATAAAGTAAGAATATTTAAAGAAAATATAAGAACAAAATTAATTAGTCAGAAAGTCAGTAAGTAAATTAGTTATATAAGTTATTGGGTTTTATTATAATTTTTCAACTCTAGTTTTTATTTTTATAATCAAAGTAAAAATGAGATAAGAATTATTAGTGAAAATGTAATAATAATTGAGTTTGTTGTAGCAAAACACGAAGTACCATCACTGGAAGCGTAAGGAGTTCCAGGATTACAGGTTGAACAATCTGAATCTACCCAACCACTAGTTTAAGTACAATCAACAGAGACACAAGCTCCTTGGGAATTAGCAAATTAACTATCTCCATCATCTGTTCCATTACATAGACCGCATTGATCATTAGTCATACCTGTTGTGGCCATACAATTTACACAAGCAGATCCATCGGAGAGGGCTCTGTATCCTGTTTAATAACAAGCAGCACAATCGCTATCAGTCCAAACCTCAGCTGCTTAAGTAGGATCTCTCCCAATACATTAAACAGAAGGATCAGCACATCCTGTACCAGCAGAGTTTGCAAATGGGGTTGAAGGAGTGCAAAGAGAGCAATTATTATCAGTCCAATTAGACGAAGCACTGCATGACTATGTAGAAGCAACACAACTTGTACCATCAGATGTTGCATATGGTTCTGAGGGAGTACATATTAGACAATTTGCATCAGTCCAACCTGATGTTGAGCTGCATGATTAAGTAGCAGCAACACAACTATTTGAATCTCCAGAGGCAAAAGGTTTTTAAGGAGTACATAATGCACAGTCTGAGTCAATCCAATTGGAAGTTGATGTGCATGACTAAGAAGAAGCAACGCATTAATTACCATTTGCTGTAGCATAGGGTTAAGAAGGGTAACATAAATTGCAATTAGAATCTGTCCATCCAGAAGTAGAATTACATGAAATAGTAGAATTTACACAACTGGTACTATCAGCAGTTGCATATGGAGAGCTTGGATTGCATAATTAACAATTGCTATTTGTCCATCCTGATGAAGAAGAGCATGAAATTGTGGATGCAACACATTGAGTTCCATCACTACTTGCAAAAGGACTTGATGGAGTACATAAACTGCAATCAGAGTCACTCCAGCCTGAATTTGAGCTGCAAGATTAAGAAGAAGCTACACAACTTTTTTTGTCAACAGCAGCGAAAGGTGATGAGGGGTTGCATAGAGAGCAATCACTATCACTCCATCCTGAAGTGGCATTACATTCAACTGTTGAAGCAACACAATTGGTTTAATCTACTGTTGCATGTATTTTAGTTCCAGGGAAGCATGCAGCACAAGAAGTATCAGTCCAACCAGAAGTAGAACCACATGATTGTGTTGATTAAACACAAGTAGTTCCATCTCCAGAAGCAAAATATGTACTTGATCCATAGCATAATTAGCAGTCACTATCGCCCCAGTTAGATGTAGATCCACAAGATTAAGAAGAAGCAACACAACTAGTACCTCCAACAATTGCATAAGGTGATGAAGGACTACAAATATTGCAATTAGAATCTGTCCATCCTGATTTAGAGGTACATGAAATAGTTGAGTTCACACATGAATTAGTATCTGTGGAAGCATAGGGAGTTTAAGAACTGCAGAGAGCGCAATCAGAATCTGACCAGCCAGATGTAGAGGAACATGAAATTGATGATTTAACACACTATGTCGAATCACTTGAAGCGTATTACTAAGAAGTGCCATAACATGCTAAGCAAATAGCATCAGTTAAACCAGAATTTGAGCTACAAGATTAACTAATTTAAACGCATGTATTACCTGCAATATTTGCATACAAATTTGTAGAACATAATTAACAAGTAGTATCTGTCCATCCAGTTCCAGAAATTGGAGTAGCATTACACGAAGAGGGAGTATTAACACATAAGGTACCGCTTTAATTAGCATATTAAGAGTTACTAGTTTAACTTAAACAACTTTAGCAAAATAAATCACTCAAACCAGTTTAAGAGTTTGATGTTGAGCTATAGTTAGTGCAATCTTATATGATGCACAAATTTTAATTATCTGTTGATTAAATCCAAGTAAAACCTGAAGCTGGAGGACAATTTGAGCAATCTGAACTAGAACAGTTTACATCTGCGCCAGGAATCTAAGCAAATACCTAACTTAGAGTTAAAAGATAGAAAATAAGAAATTTAATATTCATATCTGTTTTTGTAGTTTGTTTTAAATAGTTAATTTTTTGATTTTAATTAATTATAAATTTTTATATGAATTAAATTTCAGGTCATATAATAAGGAGAAGGTTTTCAATCATTTCAGGCTAAATTAAAAGGTGAGCATTTATTTATTTATATAGATAGTAACCTAAATAAGATAAGCTATAAGAAAATCATAATAGATAAAATATTCTTTTATGGTATTTTAATGTTTTTATTTAAAATTATATTTAATATTTAAAACGTAAAGTTTTGAAAATACCCAATTCGATAAGATTTACTCTTTAAATCTTCTACTTTAAACATCTTGCATTTTTATCTAAAATTTAAATGAAATAATAGAGGAAATTATTGTTAAATAGAAATGTATTAATAAGTAATAATAGAGGAAATTATTGTTAAAGAGAAAAGTATTAATAATAAATAATAGAGGAAATTATTGTTAAAGATAAATATAATGATTTGAAATAATCAATTTCACAATCTATGTTTTTTTGGAAAGATTATTTACAAATTTAGATAATTGATTAACTGAAAAAAAAGAAGAAGATTGTGTAGGACTCTTTTAATTTATTTCTCAAAATCTGAAATACGCTAAAAAAGATACTTAAAAAAATTTCAAATGTAATTTTGGCAGAAATCATCAGTCAAAACATATTCATTAATAAAATACCTGAAATAAAAATCAAATAAATTTAGAAAAAAAACGAGGAATAAATAGAAAAACATTAAAATTGATTTATTTTTACAGAAATAAAAATAATACAAAACACCATGTAAGATTGCATTTTTAAAAGAAACCTTTAATCTTTAAGTGGTCTTCCTATATAGTTTTTATATGCATTATATAAATCGTCTTTCTTAATTATTTAATTAAAATATTAGATTTACAAGATCAATAATGTGATTAAAAATAATTAAAAATCACCTGAATTCACTTTTTCCAATTCATCAATTAAGGTGATTTTTGTTTCTAATTAATTTAAATTGTAATTCTATTTAATTGTTAAGAAATACATAACAAACCTTAAAAGGCATCCGGTAAAAGCTAAATTAAATTTTTTACCTCATAAAAAGTTATTTGTTTCTTTATTAAGTAAAAATACACATAAATATATTTATATTTGTAGTATTTTTTTTGAAGTAGAGCTTACAAATTAAGCTTCGTATTGACAACCAATTAGAAAGTAATGCTAAATGATAAGCAAACATTTAACAAAAATTAAGGAGGTTTATGCTTAAAAACATTTATAAAATACTTAAAATTATTGTAAAAAATGAAAATTATATTTAAAATATCTAAATATATTTATTAAGTATTGCCTATGTTTTTATAAATGAAATATTTACAGTAAACACTTGCTTAATTTTTTTTTTTTTTAAACTCAATAATTGTAATTCAAATTCAATATTTAAAAGTTAATTAATTAGGTCATGCTCTTTTAAAAGAAACAGCTAGAAATTTTATACTCAAATTAACTAATCATATATGCTAACTTTTTAGCAAACTATTGATTTTTCATTTATATTTATTAAAATTTACTTCATTTCCTTATCATTTTTTATAATTAATTATATTTGCAAAAATTGATTAATTAAGTATAATAGACTGAAATCTTTTATCCTTCTAGAATCATCATATATATCATAATTAATTTTTTCTTAATCATATATAATAAATAATCTACAATCAAATGTAAATTTTTCTAATTACAAAGAAATAAACAATTTTTTGAAAAATTATAAGCCATAAAGTATAAATAGAAGGAAGATAATAATTATTAAATGTATCTCTTTGAAAAAAACCTTTATTTTTTGAATTAGATGAAATATTATTTAAAATCACTCTTTTAAAAATCTCTTAATCATAAACAGCTATTTTTTCAAAGCAGATTTTTAAGCTATTTCAAAAGATATCTTAAGACAAAGTTGAGTTGTTTAATTTTAATTTATATCATTAAATAGTAAATACTTAATAAAATTAAAAAAATAAATTAATAATAATTTTATTTTTAAATATTTTAATCAAAGAAATGTCTCTTTATTTTTATATTAATTTATCAGTGATTTGGAAACTTATGTGAGAGGTAAGATGTTATTTAAAATCTCCCACTTTTAATTAATCATAAGCAATTATTATTTAAAGAAACTTTTGAGTAATTTCAACAGATATCTTAAGATTCAGATGGATTGTTTAGTATTAATTTATATTATCAAATTGCAATTGCATAATAGAATTTTTAAAATAAATAACTTAATAACAATTTAAGATTAAATAATCTTATACAATAGCTGAAAAACAATTTTTTTATATTTAACTATTTGAAAATAATTAATGAGAAGGTAGCAATTAGTAATAAGGATAGCTAACTACCTTATATACTTTAAAAAGAAATTAGTAAGTAAAATTAAGAAAAACACTTTATATTCTTAAAGTATTTATTAGTGGAAGGAAAGTTATTAAAAATAGATACTCAATAATAGTCATAAAAAAATTTTCGATTATTTAAGAATACCGTAGAATACACGATAACTGGTAAAATGTGAAGTTACTACCCCGAAGCAAAAAATTTACTATTTTTCAAAAATTACAAGAAAATTGTGAAAATTAGTTTGAGTGAAAATTATTTGAGGATTTACTGTAAATTATAATTTAGTTACTCTCTATCATTAAATTCAGAAAATCTAATCTATTTTAAAATCTTAATAAATGATAACATTCAATGAATCATTTCAATTATTAATACTCGTTAAATAAACATATAAATTTCAAAAAATTATTAGCCTATTTTCATAAATCTAAACTTAATTTATAAATTAGCTGAGTTTTAAATTAAAATAAAATCTGTCAAATTTCTTATCTCAGAGTCAAACCTCCTAAATAAAATTTTTGAAAAATAGCAAATTCTTAACAGACAATTCAACAATTTTGATAATTTTGAAATAATATATATGAAATTTTTAACATTTTTAAAGATTAATATATACAAGATAATATAAATATTTACAAAGAAATAAGATTATTCAGTTAGTTTAATTGATTTAATCATATAATTAAGGAGGTAAGAATAATAAATTAAAACGAGAGAATTAAAGAATTAGTTACACTAAAGCACGAAACACTATCACTGGAAGCGTATGGAGTTTCAGGATTGCAAATTTCGCAATCTTAATCAACCCAACCGTTTTTTTAAGAGCAATTAACAGGCACACAAGCTCCTTGAGCATTTGCATATTAACTATCTCCATCATCTGTGCCATTACAGAGACCACACTCATAGTCAGACAGACCTTTTGTGGCAGTGCAGTTAACACAACCAGATCCATCGAGTTTTGCTCTGTAGCCAGATTGATTGCAAATTGCACAGTCGTTATCAGTCCAAATTTATGTAATTTTATTTGAATCTCTATTAAGACATTTAACTATAGGATCTACACAACCTGTTCGATTTGAATTTGCAAATGGATTTTAAGGATTGCATAGAGAACAGTCACTATCAGTCCAATTAGACTTTGCTTTACAAGACTATGTAGAGTTGACACAGAATGTACCATCTGCTGTTGCAAATGGTTATGAAGGATTACATTATTAACAATCAGCATCAGTCCAGCCTGATGTTGAATCACATGATTAGGTAGCAGTAACACAGCTATTTAAATCTCCAGAGGCATAGGGTTTATTTGGATTACACAATGCACAATCAGAGTTTGTCCAAAAAGAAGTCGAGCTGCATGATTAAGAAGAAGCAACACACTTATTTCCGTTTACAGATGCATAAGGTTAAGAAGGGTAACATAAATTACAGTTAAAATCTGTCCATCCAGAGGTAGAATCGCATGAAATAGTAGATTTTACACAACTTGTACCATCAGCAATTGCATATGGAAGCATTGGATTACACAGTTAACAATTTTTATTAGTCCATCCTGATACAGAATTACATGAAATAGTTGATGCAACACATTTAGTTCCATCAAAACTAGCATAAGGACTTAATGGGGTACATAAATTGCAATCATAGTCACTCCACCCTGAAGTTGAATTACAAGATTAGGAAGAAGCTACACATCTCTTTTTATCGGCAGTAGCAAAAGGTAATTAAATATTACATAGAAAACAATCAGCATCACTCCAACCTTAATTTGCATTACATTTAATAGTTGAGGCAACACAATTTGTTGTATCTACTGTAGCATGTATTTTAGAACCAGGAAAACATGCTGCACAAGATGCATCAGTCCAGCCAGAAAAAGAAGCACATGATATACCTGATTAAACACATGCTGTATCATCTCCTGAAGCAAAATATAAATTGGATCCATAACATAATTAACAATCTCTATCACTCCAACCAGAATTAGATCCACAAGATTAAGAAGAAGCAACACATCCAGTACCGCCTACAATAGCAAAAGGTAAACTAGGGTTACAAATATTACAATTTTAATCAGTCCATCCTGACTACAAACTACACGAAGCAGTTGAATTCACACATTATGTACCATTTGAATTAGCAAAGGGTGTTAAAGAACTACAAATTGCACAATCAGAGTCTGTCCATCCTGCTTAAGAAAAACAAGAGATACTTGATTTAACGCACTTCGTTTAATCACTTGATGCAAACTATTATGAAGAACCATAACAAGCAAGGCAAAGAGCATCAGTAAAATTAGATTTTGAGCTGCATGATTAGTTAATTTAAAGACATGTTGTGCCTGCAATATTTGCATACAAAATCGAAGAGCATAATTAACATGTAGTGTCAGTCCAACCAATTCCCTAAATAGGATTGGCAATACATGAAGAAGGAGTATTAACACACATAGAACCACTTTGATTTGTATATTATTACGAAGAGCCATAGCAGGCTAAACAAATTACATTAGTTAAATTAGTATTTAAGCTACAAGATTAGCTAATTTAAACACAAGTATTGCCAGCAACATTTGCATACAAATTTTAAGAACATAATTAACATGTAACGTCAGTCCATCCAACTCCTGAAATAGGGTTAGCTGTACAGGAAGAGGGAGTACTTACACATTATGTACCACTTTGATTTGCATATTGTTTTGAAGAGCCATAACATGCCAAACAAATTGTATCTGTTAAATTCAGATTTAAGCTACATGATTAATTAATTTAAACACAAGTGGTGCCTGCTACATTTGCATATAAATTGTTAGAACATAATTAGCATGTAGTATCAGTCCAGCCAGTTCCAGAAATAGGACTAGCTGTACATGAAGATGGAGTACTAACACATTATGTACCACTTTTATTTGAATATTACAATGAAGATCCAAAGCAAGCTAAACAAATTGTATCTGTTAATTTGGAATTTGAGCTACATGATTAGTCTATTTAAATACAGGTAGTTCCTGCATTATTTGCATATAATTTATTAGAGCATAATTGACAAGTACTGTCAGTCCAACCATTACCTTATATAGGATTATTTGTGCATGAAGAAGGAGTATTAACACATAAAGTACCATTTTGGTTTGAATATTACGAATTATTGGTTTAACTCAAACAACTTAAACAAAATAAATCACTTAAACCAGTTTATGTTTTTGAGGTTGCGCTATAATTGGTGCAATCTGATATTATGCATAAATTAGGATTATCTCTTGATTAAGTCCATGTAAAACCTGCAGCTGCAGGACATGATGTCGAGCAAGACGAGCTAGAGCAAGTGACTTCAGCACCTGGGATCTATGAAAATACTTAAGTAAAAGTTAAAATTTATGCAATGATATACTTAATTTTCATGTTTAATTATGTTCTTTTTTTGTTTATGATATTATGTTAACTTTTAGAAATTAATTAATTATAGAGTCTTCCAATAAATCAAATTCAATTCACCTATTAATCAAAAAAAAATTTAAGGTTATTCAGGTTAAAAAAAGTGGGCGAAATATCTAAAAAATTACAGTAGAAATTAGCGCATTCATAATTTTACAAATTTATTTCATAGATTTTTTTATAATTTTTTGAGTATTATTTTTGATAATTTAATAAAATGAATTTAAGAACATTTTTATATTTTGTCTATTATAACTTTTAGAGATAAAAAAGAAAAGTATTTAAATAAATTCATATCAAAATAGAAAAACTTTTAAATACCATTGTAAGGACTAATTTGTACATTAAATTAGCACTATCCTATCAAAGATTTTTAGTTAAATTTTTAGAAAATTAATTAATCAATTTTTTAGATTCAGCTAGAACGCTACATTAAATTATGCCTCATAATATAAATGCCAAAAAGGTAGAATGAGTATACGAAGTTTTTTTAAAAATATCAAACCAGAAATCAAAAGGTTAAGCCTCTTAAGTCGTTCTTATTGATATTTTTTAATAATAATGTAGCCAATTAAAAAAAGAAAAAACCCATATCAAAATTTGTGTAAATACTGCCTGTGATAATCTTAAACAAAGAAGTAAGTTAAAAGCTAGAAAAGAATTATTTTAAAATATTTCTTTAATTTAAAAATTTTATTTGAAGTAGCTTTTTAGCTCCTTTTTTCATAAACGCAAACAAAAACAAATTGAAGACTTTATCAATTAGATGTGATATATTTTATCATAATAATATTAATATTAATCTAACTAAGGCTTTTTGTTGCATATTAACAAATGTGGTATTTCCCTCCATTAATGTTATAGAAAACACATAAAATTTATCTCAAGACAACTGAATAAATAACGCATCTATATTTATGAACTCTAAAATTTCTCAAGTAATAAATTATCATACTAAATAAAATAAAAATGCAGAAGATTTAAAGAAGATATTAATTTTTTTTACTTACACTTTCTATAAACTATAAAAGTCATTTCATTTTCTTAAAATTATTAATTTTTTAATTCATTATTTGACTCATAAAAATTTTTCAAAATAAGTGAGAGTAATGAGTAATCTAGTTAACTGTTTTACTCTTATGAGTTAAATTTAAGTATTTTTTACATTTTAATTTATATCATTTATCCTAAAATTATATTAGTGATTACCAGCTATTAATAATTTTACTAAGTATATACCTTTTAATCTATTATTTAAATATCTTTATTTGGTATATATAATCCACATATATTGAAGCACATTTATTAAATATCTAATTTTTAAAAATTTATTGATGTATTAACAATCGCAAGAAGTGAGAGATATTTGAAAATCCCTTTAAATGATGATGAATTTAATTAATTAAATGTAAATTCATTCAAATTATTTTAAAAAATTAATTACTTAGTGCTTTTTTTTACTTGAACTTAATTAATAGTGTAACAAAGTGGGTGGATTATTATTTGCTAACTCGCATAATCAATTAATACTTAATTTTTTTCTTTTTTTCTAACTCTAGTTTATGTAGCTTACATAAGATTTCTTCCACTTGTTGTTGTCGAATTTTTATATTTTTTGAATTAATGATTTTTGTCTATTATATATTTTTGTACAATCTAACCTGATTTTTAAGAGAATTCTTTTATCAGTATTTACAAATTAGTATAAAATGAGTCCATTGTATTCTATACTTTTAGATCTAACAATTAGATAAATAAATTTACTTGAAAGAATATAAATTAATTTACAAATTGCTCACTTTAAGAAAGATTTTTTATTAGAAGGTGTTGATCAATCTTATTGTAAGTCAATTTTTTTGGTCATTTAATTTTTATAATGTAATTAGTATATTTAACTAATTTCTTAGTTTTTGTTTGCATCACTTTTTATCTACAATCAAATAATTAACAATACGACTTTTATTACTATCAAATAGTAATTTAAATTTTCGAAAGCAAAAATTTCCAGCAATTTTAAGAGTTTGAATTTAATCTTCTAAATCGCTCAATCACAATCACTTCTTTTACATTTTTTACTTAAAATACACATTAAAGAAGAAATATTAATTTTTAGACAATAGCAAATATTAGCCGCAATAATAAATATAAATAAAGTAAGGACAATTGCGAAATTTAAAAATTGCTTTTTATGCAGCGCTCAATAATTATTCTTAATTCAAAGTAAATTTTTTTGTTATTTTATATTATATTGATTTTCTTACTAAATCTTTATAAATTATTGTAAACATAGAATAATTTATAAGCTAAATCATAATAATTTAAAATATTTTAATAAATTTCATAATAAAAATTTTATTTTTTAAAATAATAAACTCAAATAAATTATTTATTTATTAGCAGTTATTAATATTAAAAATATCTTCTTTATTACAAATTAAAAAGAAAATTATTATTTTATAACAGTTAAAAGATATTATTAAAAATAAAATTTTCTTTTACAAATAAATATTAGTTGATGAATTTCAATTATAAAAATATTATCAAATGCTAAATAAAATTTTGATTAGGTGGAATTGAAAAAAAAAGTGGAATCAATTTTTTTAAAAAATTCATCAATTTCAAAGAAGACCCATTTTTAGATAAAAGTTTTTTTTTGATAAAGTCTTAAATTTGAGATATTAAGGTATAAAATTATTTGTAATTTACTATTTTGTTTTTAAAACTAAATTTATTTTTGCTTTTAATGAAAAAATTATAATGGTAGAATCATAAAATCAATAAAATAAATAAAGATAAAAAATTATTTCTCATGATTTTTTATTTACAATTTTATATTTGAAATAATTTATTTATGCTTGAAAGAAATTTTTGATGAAATAATTTGACTATTTTAAATTTGTTATTTTAATTAGATACTATGATTTAATTTTAAGTTAAACTTGATAAAAGTAGATTATAATGATCAAAATTTACTAATTTTATTGTAAATATTTATCCTTTAATTCTTTAAATAAATAAAAATATATAAATTTTTGTTTGTAGAATATTTTACATGATAAATGGCATGCTTTTTTTGGATAATTTTCAATAAATTTTCTTCAAAAATAAATTAATTAAAATATTAAATATTATTTTTCTTATAATAAATTTACTCATTTAAATTTCTTTCAAAAGCATTATACAATAATCACTTAAAATTTTAAAGGCTAATTTGATCATTTTTTAATAAAAGTTCTATATAATTTTAAAATAATCTTAATTTAATAGAAAAGATATTTAAATGAAGAAAATATTAATTTAAAAGCTAATTTTAGATATTTTTCATTTAAAAAAGCTCATTTTTAATTTTATCTCTTAATTAAGATTATAAAAAACTATATAATCAACAAATACTAAAAATTACTTTAAAATTATTAAAAGTTTTTAAGTTTACAAAAATAAAATTAGAATTTTATAACTAATTAAATATTAATAATTTTGAAAGGAATTATTTTAAATGTAAAAATACTTTTTTAAAAACTATCTTGAAATAAATAAAATACTTATTTATTAAGAATTATTATTTCAACAAATAGATTCTTCTAATATTTAATACAATTACTAGTTTGTAAAATTAATTTAGTCTTTTTAAAAATATCATTCAAAATAAATAAATAAATTATTAAAATAAATTAGTTACATTAAAATAATTTAATAAGAATATCAATCTTAGATATTATTAATTTAAGGATTATTTACTTAATTCAAATTTCAAAAAATATCACTAAAATAAATCCTGTATTGAACTCTTATAGTTAGTAAAATATTCCTTAACCATTTTTTAATTATATAAAAAACTATAAAGATGATTTTTACTTAGGAGGAAACATTTTGAAAATAAAAAATATAACCATTTTTTTGGAAAATTTATTTTTTAAGGTAGCTTTGATTAATGATAATACATGATATATAATTTCATTACAATCCTGTAAAAAATAATATATAGACACTCTGAAGATTCAAAATCTGAAAATTTCTTAAGCTAAATTAGAATCTAAAAGCTATAGAGTTAATTATTTCTGTTCTGTTTAGAGAAAGATCAATCAGAGATTATTAAGCTAGACTTTAAGATAGACTCATAATATCTCCTATTTATATTTGAATATGTTCTAAGAATATTTTAACGTTTCTTAGTACCAGATCTCTACTAAAATACTAATTTAGTATAAATAATTTATATTAGAATTAATATGGAAGATTAACTGATTTTATCTAGAACGTATTTTAAAGTATTATTTTTTTTATAACTTTTAGTTTAAAATATTCATTCAGTTTATCTAAATAAATAATAAATGTATTAACATATGATTGCAATTGATAAAATTATTTTTTTATCTCAAAATCCATATTTTATTCTTTAAAATAAATATTCCATAAATTTCACAAAGTTGATAAAATTTTGATAAAAGATAGAAATTTATAATTAATTTATTAATTATTAAGCTTTAAAATAAAATAATAAATACAAAAAAATATTAAAAACATTTTTAGAAAATATTACTGATTTAAGTAAGATATTAAATTAGTTTTATTTATACTTTGATCTTTTTAAATGCATTTTAAAAAAATTAATTTCTTTAAATTCTTATTTACTTACTTACTCACTCATAAATACATTGTATATTTTTATTTATTTTTAATTCTTAATTCTAACAAATATTTAAAATACAAAATAAACTCTTTAAATTAGGTTTTTTATAAAAATATTTTTTTGTTTGCATGTAAAAACGCTGCTAATTTTATAAAATTCTTTGATTTCATTTGGGCAAATTGTTAAACCAACTTTTAATATCAGCTAATTATTTTGGATATAATGAATGTGGTAAGAAAGGTTCACTTTAGAATTTGCTATTTTTAAACTAGGAAAGAAGTCTTTAGTAGCTCTATCTAGCTAAGAGGAAAGGAACTACATCATCAGATTCTCCGTGACTAAGGAAAATAGGCATTTCGTATCTTGCTTATTCTAAGTTGTTTATTTCTATGAATTTGAAAAAGTACCCACTTAATCCTATAATACCTCCAAGAACGCTTGGATAAGTAATGCCTGTGTAAATACTCATTGCGCAGCCTTGAGAAAAACCACCAATAAAAACCTTCTTACTGTTTCCTAGTATTTGTACTTCTTCGTCTATTGTCTTTTTAATAATTTCATAACTATCTTTGACTTCAGATACTGAGTAAAGATCTTCTTCTTTCATAGTATTTTTATCTAAACTTTTGATATCGTACCAGCTATTGCACTCAAAACCATCATTTACAGTAACTGGTCTTTCTGGTGCTGTAAGTAAAACTACTTTTGTCTTTTCAGGAGTAGGATCAACAGGTGAGTCAAAAACATCATAAAATCCTTCAGCACTGTCTCCAAGTCCATGCAACCAAATTAATGTTCTTTCATGACCACTTTTAGGAGTCAAAATGATATCTTAGCCTCTTCTTTTGGCTGAATATTTGGATGCTGATGACACTGTTTGTTTATTAAATGTCGAAGTTAGAAATCCCAAAATTATAGTTATTGATAATAATATATAATGAAGAGTTTTTAAACTCATTTTTGATTGATAAAATAAACACAAAAGATTTGTATGTAAAGCGGAATAAAATAAGTAGAAAGTGGTGAATTTATTTGAGCTTTTATAAGAATTTAGAAATTCTAAAACCAAAATGATCAGAGCAAATATGCTAAAAAGCTTAATATTGTCTTTATTGTTTATAGCTTGTTTTTAATGCGAAATACTGGAATATTTTTACTGTTTGTGTAACAACGGAGAATCTTTCCAGAACAAGTTTTGTATTATACAAATGCAGCAGAAGTAAATCTATTTGAAATCAAGTTAATCATTAAATATCAATTAATTAGCTAAATAAATATAATTCTTCTATTAATTTGTGCATGCATTTCATGTTTGATCAATATATATGTCAATAAATATAAAAATAAATATCTTATCTCTTTTTATAACAATAAAATTTCATCCTATCATTAAATCTCTATCAAATTATTTAATATAAATTAATAAATGCAACTGAGTTACATTGATTTTTTAATCTCGAATGAATAAGTTAATTTTTAAATTCTCTTCATATTATGCAATAATTTTGTTGGTGCGAAAATGAAGAGAAGTTATTGATTAATTTATTAATTAATTTTATTATTAATTTATCAAAAGGATTTTGAAATTTATTAAAATTTGAATGAAAAAATTAAAATAATAAAATAATTTAGCATTTATTTAAATTTAGTTTTCGAATAAAATAAGAAATAAAATGATTATTTTTTTAGAGGGATTTCAAATAATTATTTAAAAATGAATGAAGAAAATGAAATATAATTAAACGCAAAATTTATTTAGTAATAAATTAATTAATTTGATTGATTTGTCAAATTATTTGCAGAGAAAATCAAAATTTAAATTTAATTTGATAAAATAGAAAGAGAAGCTGGAGAACAGAGATAAAAAATAAATAAAAGGACACAAAAAAATAAAATAAGGAGTTAAAAGTAGAGTAAGTAGGTTACTTGAATAAGATACGGAGTTGTTAGTAGATAGATTTATTGGATTTAAATAAATAAATAAACAAATAATAAAAACAATAAAAGGATAGGTTTAAAGAGCAGCTTAAAGTATTAAAAAAAGGAAAAAAAAGTGGCTTTACTAAAAATATAGTTATTTCTTTGTTTGTTTTTCTTTCATATATAAAGAAACCATTAATAAGATTCATTGATTATTCAAAGCGAATATACAATAATTTATATGAAGGCAATTAAAATAGGCAAATAAATGAATTATATAAGCAATTATGTGAGCAAGCAAGAAAGAATGTTAGCTTTTTTGGGTTTAAATTTACTTTACTAATATATAGCAAATAATTTATTAAAAGAGCGGCAAAGACTAAGAAAAGAAGAAGAAAGAAAAAAGCAAAAAGAAGTTTAATACAAGCAAATTACCTTATATAATTATAATATATATATATTTATTTATTTAATTCTTAATTGTTTTGTATAGCAAATTATACTAGCTAGCTTGAAACCATAAATAAATAAATATTTTTATTAGACGCACAAGCATTCTTTTTATAAAGTTTAAAATTAACACACACATAAATTTAAATACTGCATTTATTATGAGTGATTCTGCCGTCGAGCAAATCAAGCCAGATGAATAGCTTAATCATATGTAGTTGAATGATCAGCCAACTGCTTCAGGTATTTGATTATTCTTTTAATAGCAGTTGATTAACTTTTTTCAATAAAAGAAAGCAACGAATAAGAATAAAATGGAGTTCATGAGGACTAATAGGAATAAAGTCTAAATAAATCTGTAGATGAATAGCATTAGTTAGTTAATGGACATAGTCACAATATTAATGGAGACAGTGAACATTTAGTTTCAAATGGCAATGAGTATTTAGGTAAAGGTAATATGAAGTAGATTGATGAAGCAAAAAACGGAATTGAAACCTAAAATGAAGCTAATGGTACAGGAGCAGAATGTAAATATTTATAGATTGTTTTAAAGATTTAGTTGTAATAAAATGTGGGATTAATTAAGTTTCTGCTTTTAAACAATAGAAAGTATTGAAGAGGATTAAGCAAATAGTCAGTAAAAGTAATAAGATGATTAAAAGGAAAATATAGATGAATAAGCTGAGTAGCAAGGTTAAGATGAGAAACAAGCAGATGATTAAGTTTAAAATATATAAGAAATAAATGAATAAAATGGAATTAATGAAGAAGTTAATAAAGATTAAAATAACAATCATATAGATGATAATGCCCAAGAGCATGCTGACATGATTGAAGAAATAGAAAAATAAAAAGAATAATTCAAGTAAATCGCACAAATGTAGGATGATGGAAATGATTAAATTGAACATGAATGTTGTCATGAAAATGGGATTCATAATGATTGTGAAAATAAAATGGAGGTAGAATAATAGGAAGGCTAAAAAAGCTAAGAAAATAATGTAATTGTTGAAGGTGAACAAGGCGAAAACAAAGAGTAAAATGAAAAAAGCGAAAATGATGCTAATAAAGAGGATGGATTAGAAGTATAAAATGAAAATAAGAAAGAAGAAAACGAAGATTAATAAGATTAAGGGAATAAAGAAGATGAATAAGAAAATTAAACTGATAAACAAGATAATAAAAATAATGATGAAAATCAAGAGGAACTAGAAAAGCAAGATACCACTGAAAAGGTAGAATAAGAAGTTACTTAAAAGGAGGAAAAGAAGAAAAGAAAGAAAAATAAGAGGAAGAAAGAACTAGAGAAATAGCAAGAAGAAGAGGAAGCAAATAATGAGAATAAAGTAGAACAAGCAGCTGAAGAGGAAAATAATGAAAATAGCAATCATGCTAATAATGAAGAATTAGAAAATAAAGAAAAACCTAAGAAAAAAAAGTACAAAAGAAAGAATAAAAATAACGAAAAAGAAAAAGAAGAGAAAGATGAGGCAAAAGAAGATGCTGAAAAGGAAGATAAAGACGAAGACAAAGATAATGATAGGGAAGATAAAGATGCTGCTGAAAATGACAAAGAAGATAAAGACGAGGAAGGTTAAAATGATGAAGATTAAGAAGAAGATGCAAATGCAACTACAAAAGAAGAAAAGAAGAAAAAAAAGAAAAAAGAAAAACAAGTAGGAAAAGACTACCGTTTCTCTAAATTGGCTAACTGCCACATGTGTAAAAGAAAGAATAAATATGTTTACGGTTGTTATAAAAACTGGATTCCTACTTCTTGTAATAAATTTTTCTGTATTGACTGCTTGATGAATGGATTAAAAGAAAACATTCTCTTGATTGTCCAGAAAGAAGAAACTTGGAAGTGCCCTTATAAAAAAAATACCTGTTTGTGCAGACACTGTTTGAACAAAAAAGAAGATTTTTAAATCCCTCTAATTGAAGACGACAATGAAATTCCAAAACTTTTCGGAGAAGCACCATCTAAAAAGCACAAAAAGAACGAAGAAGATGTCTATCAAACAAGACTCAACATGAAAAATAAAATGAAAAAGCTAATTGATTTTAATGGCCAACTTATATAAAAAATGAATAAATTGTAAAGTTAACTTACAAAAGAAGAAAGTGTTTTCTATAATAGACTTATTCACGACAACTTAATTGTACTCGAAAACCTCGCAAGCAAACTTGCTGACAAAGATAAAATTAAAGAAGAAGAAAACCAAGGCAAGTTCCATTACTATTGATGATATTATTAACGCTAAATTGATTTGCTAAAGCAACTCAACTCAAAATAAAGCCCTAAACTTTCAATAAAACAATATGCAAGTTAAGGCAAAAATAAATTATAAAAATTTTGAATAACTTTATAAATAATTTTTCTTCTATTTAATTTTTCTATTATTTATGCAAAATTAATAAATGAATGAATGAATGAAATTCAAACCACATATACATGCATATAAACAATCATACACATTTACACGCTAGACAGATAGATAGATTGGTTGATCGATTCATACATACATAGATAGTTAATTAACTAATAAAAAATAAATTTAATAATATAAATATCTCAAATTCAAAGATAAAAGTAAGTAATATTATTATTAAAAAATATAAATAAATAGAATAACAACAAATAAATCTATGTTTTTAATTGTTTAGTTTACTAAATAATAATTAATTTATAGCTAACTAACTCTCAATCTTTAAATCGAATTTATTCTTATGAACTTTTAAAAATTTATTTTAAATTTTCTCGTTTACTTTTTTAGCTTAAATTTTAATTTTTTTAATAATTTTCAATTTATTTTAGTTTAATTTAAATATTTTTACTTATAAAACTTTCTTTCAAATATTTTTGAATTATATTTATTTGCTAGATTTTATAAATAGAATTATCTATTAATTATTAGTCTTTTTGTTATATAAAACTAGTACTAACCAACTATCTCAAATAATATAAATGTATCAAATTTAAAGAGTTAAATATACAAAAGACGAATTATTTAATTTAATAACAGTTCTATTTTTCAAAAAATAAAAGAACGAAGGAAAGAAAGTGGAATAAATATAAATTTAGATTTCATAAACATATTTATCTGTTATTTAGGTTTCTTTGTCTATTTAAATTAATAAGACAATTAACTATTAAAAATAATAAATATAAAAAGCAAAATATTTGTTTGATTACATAAAAACTTTATTTATCAAAAAGCAATTGGTTAAAATAAGATTATTTTTTAATAATTTACTTTAATTGATAATATATTAATAAATAATTAATTATTTGCCATATATATTAAATTTTAATAAACATTTATAGAATAATAAATAAATACAATCTAAAATATTATATATTTTACCATTAGTTATTAATTTAAGCAATTAGAAAACAGGGTTGTATTTAAATAAATTTAATTGAATCTAACATAGTTAAATTATTGATGTAACATTAAAAATTTAGTTTGAATTGACAATTTTGGTAAATGACCCTCTTTTAATATTTTGTTTTTTATATCTTAATTTAAATATTTATCTAAAATTAGAGAAATAAATGGATTTATAAGTAGTAAAGTTATCCTTTGTAAAAGCTTTTTTAAAATTAAATTAAACATACTTTTGCAAATAATTATTCATTAATTTTAAATCTATTTGGTAGATTAGAATATATTTTTTAGTGTTAAAAGTATATTCAAAGCTAAAAATAATAAAAATTAAGGAGCTAATTACATATTTAACAAATTATTTTATTAGTATTTATTAATTAATTAATTATTAGTTTTTTTGTCTTCATTTTATATAAATTCTAACTAAAATAAATTGTGAAAATTAAAGGTAATTTTCTAAGAATGACTATTTAAATCAAAAAAAGAAATTAAAATAAAGTAGATTAGATTAGATATATATTAATAATGATTCTAATTCAAGAAATATATATATATTTTTACATGTCATGCATAAATAAATATAAAAGAAAATAATAATTACTAAAGAAATTAATCATTGCCTTTAATATCAATAAATAATTCAAGCAATCACACTATTAGTTAATTAATTAATTCAAGTGAAGAGTATAAAATAACTAATGAAGCACAAAGAACAACTAAAAGTAGATGACGACAATAACTAACTAAAAAGAGACTAAGTTAAATAATTAAAAGAGGAAATAACTGATACCGATAGGAGTTTGAATGCGATTTCCAAAATAACAAATTAAAATAAGTTGAATACTGTAAGCTCTTCTCACTCAATAGATGATAATCATCAAATAAATAATCCAAGTTGCATTTAATCTGATGCAACGACAAGAAAAAATGATTTTTCATTTTGTCATTAATAAAAATCAAGCGAATTTATCCCAAAATATGCTTTTGGTAGGCCAAAACCTTCTTTAAAAGAGAGTTTAAACGAGAGACCATCTACAATTTAAATGAATAATCAGTAAAATTAGAAGAAGATTTTCTTCAAAATTAGTTGGGCACCAATTAATTAATGCTTTTGTTGCTGCTTAATAGGACATGTAGGGATATCTAAGTAATCATTAATAAAAAAGCATATATATTCGAAAGTGAAAAATTAAATTATTTTATTTGCAATATTAGTTCTCAGGGCGTAGTTTATGATTTCAAAAACCATTTCTTCATCGGGGCTGATATAGGAGTAAGCTCACTTTTAAAAATTAACAGCACCTTTATAAATATTAGCAAATAATTAAGAGGAACTCATTCATTCATTCATTTAATCAATATTTCTAAAAAATCTATATATCTAATTTATTTTCCATATTAAAATATAGGATGAAGAATTAAGACTTTTTGGTAGGCCAACAAAGTAAAATGAGATAATTTAATAAATAAAAGCCTTTTGTTTGTTAATTATAATATTAATAATATTTAGAGATTTGTTTTTGGAGCTGGACAACGAAGAACAGGCAGCAAGACTGCAAGAAGTTTTGAAAAATAAGTAAGTGATGTACACAACAAAAGAAGCTGTAGTTGGCAGATATAAATTTTTAAGGTAAAATAATAAATTTGAAAAAAATATTTTAATTTAAATTTAACTTGAAAGAATATTTTAAAAAGCAATCAATTCATTTAGATTTAATTTGTTATAAACAAATTTATAATAAATTATCATTCAAATAAAAGATAATAATTAATTAATTCAAAAATTCAACTCAAGTAGAATTAAATAAAAGATAATTAAACTTTATTTTTTCAACAAATAAGTGTAAAAATAAATATAATGATTGAAATTATTAAATAAAAATAAAACCTTTTAATTATATATATTATATCCCATGCAAAATAATTTAGTAAATGCTTCAGCTGAGTAATTTTCAGGCAAATAATTTTTATTTAAACAATTTTAATAAATTGATCATTTATTTTTGGAGTAAATTATATTTTCAGACAAATTAAAAAAACTTCAAAAATTGAAAGAAATTCTGATTATCATAGTTGCTTCAAAATAAATGTAAACCTATAAATTTAATTTATTCAAAACTTAAATGATAAAATAGTTAAGCACTTATATTTATAAGCAAATTAAATAATAATTAAAATTCATATGAAACTTACTACGATTAAGTGTTATTTATACCTATTGAGATAGCTTATCTTTACATCATATAACTAATAAAATCTAATTTAACACTTAATTTTTTCAGTACAAACTAATGTAAACAAAAATAATCAATGAAGGAAAGCAAATTTTAAGTTAAACAATCAAATTGTAAATATAACAAAGAAATTCTAATAATTTAGTTGCAGCTTTACATATAATTTAGGTTTAGTATGTGTCTGTTCTTAACCTTTTTTTAAAAATTATTTAGAAGATAAAATTAAATCATTTAAAAATAAGTTTTTTAAAATTTGTTAGAAATAATTGTCATCATTTTGTGGCAGACGTGTTGAATACTTTCAGATATAAAAACAAATCAGACTACACTGCTTTATGGGTTTGGAAATAAACTTTTTTTCATGCAAAATATAGAAAGTAAATTTATTTTTATTTTATTTATATTTAAATAAATTAATTAGTTTAAAGGGATGTCTAAAGACATATTCTACTCCTTTGGTGTTGATTTTATTAGGAATTCTTTTTCTCGTCTTTTTTTTGATAGATCACTTTCTAGAATTGGGTTTATTATTTTGAAAGGCTCTATTTTTTTCTAAAGAGTTAATTATAACAATTTCCTCCACACAAATTTTCAAAACTAAATGAATAATAAATACCCTGTTTAAAGTTATAATCTAACTAAATATCAAACCAATTTATTTATTAACTCATTAAAAATAATTTCATACAAAAATAAATATGTCAGCTAATCTGACAACTAGCAAAATCATTACTTAATTAATAATTAAATTTATAAAAAAATATATTTAACTACTTTATTAAATAAAATAATTAATTAAAAACTAAATTTATATATATTAATGCAGCCAGTGTCTTAATTTTTCTATTTGTATTCTTTATTCTTCTCTGTTTATATTGTAAATAGAATATTTACTCTTATTCTTTGTCAATTTAAAAATATCCTTTTGTCTATTTTACTAATTGAATGTTATCATGCATTAATTTGTACGTAAAGATTAACTATGTTTGAATTTATATGAAAATTTAATTGCTTTTTATGATTAATTTTAATGTAAAGATTTGCTTTGGTTTAAATTTATGTAAAAATTTAAATCAATGGTATTTTTTAAGTGCGAATTTGAATCTGTGCTGTAAAAGTAATAGAAAAAAATCAAGCAAATACACATTAGAAAATAAATAAATGAATTGAGATCAAATATCAAAGAAAAATTCGATTTAATCCAAAAACAAACATAAATAAAAGTAGAAAGATCAATGAATTGAGTTAATAAATAAATGAGATTGATTGATTCAGTCACTTATTCAGAGATATTATTAACTTTTGGATATTTAAAATAACGAAAAGTAAAAAATATTGCTTGATAAATTGGTAAGACCAGTTAATAAACCAGCTAGCTAATTTATTTGTTAATCTGCGAAAAGATGTTTTTGAGCAGATTTCGATATAATATTTGAAAACATTTGGAATTAATTAATAAATTAATAAACTAATTATTTAAAAGTATTAAGATTGATTGAGTAAATTGCTATTGATTTTAATTAATAAAAAGAATGAAGACAAAAAATGACTAATAATTAGCTTAACAAAAAATAGGCAAATTTTAGAATAAGCTCAACTACGAAGTAGACTTAAACTCCTTTAAAGCAAATTAAGATTTTGTAGCCTATTAGAATAGCTATTCAGACAGGAATTTTAGCAAGCAATTTCAAACTATTTCTTTTAATCACGTGAATAATTCGCCACAATAATCTCCCAAGCTATCCTTATTAGCATCTCCTGTTAATCAGAAGAGTGTCCATAAGAAATCGATGTCTCATACCAATCTAGCGAGAAATTAGAATCTTCTACCAAATATTAGAAATTTATCTAATTCAACTAAGAACGCAGATGGAAATAGCTAGCCTAGGTATTTTAATAATCGCAAAGAAGTGATTTCATTTAGAGACAAAGTATCTAGAAGCACTTTTATATCTAGATATTCGCAATATGATTCCAATAAATATTAGTCATTAATAGAATATAATTTAATTGAAAGCTAAAAAGGATCTCAAAACACTTTCTATAAAATTTAAAATGAAATTCCAGGAAGACATGATGCAATCTTTCAAAATGATTAAATAACTCACAATATTTAACAATCAGATTAAAACTAATTTCTTACTGAATAAGTGCAGCAACATAAAGGCAGTAAAAAGATGTCTTTTTCTATGAGCCAAGTCTAGCATGAATAGAAGAAACCTCATTCTCTTGATAGCAGTCAAACTCAAAACAAAATAAATGAAAATTAAAGTTAAGATTTGCATAAATATAAAAAGATGGATGAGATGAGAGATTAACTGGATTTCAATTTGTATTGTAAGCTCAAAATCTAAGAAGTTAAGTAAACAAACGCTTAGCAAGATAATAACTTTTCAAGTAAAAAACAAAATAAGTTCAACAATACAATCAACACCTGTTTGAACAGCACAAATCAAAGTGATTAAAACATCAACCAAAAGCTGCTTTCCAACAACAAACAAAATGCTCAAGAAAGCAATTAAAATATTCTACTTGAAATTCCTTACCTTCAAAAGAAAATGGTTGAAACTATTTATTTGCAGAAGCAAGCAAAATAAATATTCGAGAAGAATTCTCAAAATAGAATTTCATAAATGCTTGATCTTCCTTATTACAAATGGAAAAGAGATGGTAAGGACAATACAGAGCAGTATTAATAATAATCTAAATCCATAATAAACACTGATGGCTCAAAGAATTAGAAAAATGTTAATAATCACTTAATTAATAAGCCACACAATTCATTAGAACAAAGCTAAATAACAATCAATATTAGCACCACTAATTAAATTCATACAGAAAATAATTAAATTCTTTCTTCATAATTATAAGACAACAATAATATCTATCAAATCAAAACAGATTAATAGTAGCAATAACTAACCTTTCCGCAATTCAAAGTCAAAATGCAAGGTCCTTAATTACAATAATAATAACAATAACAATAATAAAAGCAAATCTAAAGAAGAGACAAAAACCAAACAAGTTAAGTGTCAAAAATTCACAGAGTTTAAGATGGATATATAAAAATTGACTAATCATCTCTGAATGACATCAATAAGTCAATAAGTAATTAGAGCGATTACTTCAATGGTTTGAACATTCTTTAACTGAATTAACAGCACTAAAGTTAAAATAATATTGATTAAAATAACAGTATTAATAATTATAATGATAATAATACTACCACTAAATCTAATAATAGCAAATCAGAATAAGGATAAATTAAACCGATTAGAAGAGCTTCTGAGCATGTTTTTAATATTGATAATTTCTAAATTTAGCAACAAATGCTCTCACCAATCTCTTTGTAAAATTCTCCCTCATATGATTCAAAATTAATTAATTTTTCTTCATCTCCTTAAGTAAAAACTTCATTTTCTTTAAACAAATGCGATAATAATAATAAGAATACTCAAATTACTCCATAGAAAAAATTATTTTAAAATGATTCCAATAGTAAAAATATTTAATCTGAATTAAATGTGCTAGAAGAAGGAGTTTTAGAAAAGTCTTCATATTTTTAAAACAGTTAATTGAATTAAACAAACAATAATAATTCAAGTAGAAATAAGCAATCGTTTTAAGTTTAAAATAACTTCGAATAAAATAATCAAAGATGGAAAGTTAAACCCCAACCGCATGAATTATACAAAAAATCTATTTAACAAATATAGGATTTAAAGAGAAAATCATCGATGGTACATGATTTCAAAAACAGTGAGGATTATGAATAAAACAGCGATATCGATACTGAAAAAAAAAACGAAGTGAGCTCATCAAATTCTCTGGATATTTCGATTTAAAAAAATTAACTTTAATCATCAGAAAAGAAAAAGAAATCTATTTAAAGAAGAAATAGCTAAAATATAATTGGAAGAAGTATCTCATAAGTAATAATTCCATCAAACGAAAAGAATTAAGATGACAAAATCATTTACAGAGACTAGAAAAACCCTCTTTAAAACTAAGGAGAGGCCTTTGTTAACAAAGAATTTATTAATGATCCCCTCTTTAAAGATTTTTCTGACACTGAATAAGCAAGAAAACTTAAAAAATAACAAACTTTCAACTACTCCCTAAAAAAGCAGTCTTTTTTATTACAACTCGGGAGCCAATAAATGTCAAAATAGTAAATCCAGCAAAGTTACATCGAATAATAATAAACCAATGTTTTTAACTAAGTTGGCAATTCAACGACCTCTAATAAAAAATAGGGCCATAGAAAAGTATCTTCAATGAATTTCATCCCACTAGATAATAAATTATCCAGCTCTATCACATAAATTGGTAGCAATCCAAATATTATAATCCCAGATATTACCAGCAAATCCACTTCGTATAACTCCATTAATTACAATACCCAAAATCCAAATAGAAAATCTAGCCTTATTAAAATTTTACCTGCAGTTGAAGACACTCAAATCAGAGCTATTTAATCGTAATTTTTATTTCAATTAAAACAAATTTTTTAAAAATTTTGATAAATCATTTTGATAATTTAATAAATAAAAAATAAAATTTTTTTTGAATTTAACTTTAAATTTAATTTCTTTGAATATATGTGCTAATATAAAAATAGAGATTTTTTTATATGTTATGCTTTAAACTACATAGAAATTTTAAACAAATAAGTAGAGCCATGTAGCTTCTAAAATAATAAAAAGAAAAACTTCCCAGAAAATAAATTTATTTTTGAGTTAAAGCATTGGACTTAATTAACATCATATCAGTTCAATTAATTTAATAAATATTTTGTAACAGATATTTTTTTATTTACCTTCTTGCTTAATTCTTCTCCTCTTCATTAAGTTTGCTATTTTTTGTCTAATTTGGAGGATAAAATTGATGATTATAAAATTTAAAAGGTTCATTTTCATAAAATCTAAAAAATATTTCATTACATTTTTTTATGAATTTTTAATCATTCATAATCTCTATTTAATATAAAAATATAAATCCTTTTATTGAAAATTATTATAATCATATCAGTCATAACTTCCCATCTTCTTTAAGTTTACTATTTTTGTTTTACTTGAGAGATTTAATTGATGATTATAAAATTTAAATGAAATATTTTTATTTAAAATTAAAAGGTTAATTTATTTTTAAAAAGCTTTAAAATATGTCATAAAATTCATAGAATTTTATTAAAGAATATTCTTAAAAATGAGTTTAATTTTTAAATATTTTTATGTTTAATTTAATTAAAATTAAATAAAGGGAAAGAAAAATACAAATTTAGTAGTAAAGAGACTAATAGCTAGAATAAATTTACTAAGCCAGGAGAAATAGAGAAAAGAGATTTAGTTTAAAGCAACTTCCTGACTATCAGCATGGAGACCAAAATTATAAGATAGAGGTTGTTTAGATGAGTTAAATATAGGAAAATGATGATGAGATGAATTCGCCTTAACCTAAATACCTCAACGAGAGAAAGAGAAATTAAACTATTTTTGTTCCTTAGCTAAAATCTATTGATAATATTGGAGATTAATTATCATAAAATATAGAACAAAGAAGCTCTCCTACAAAAAAGAAAAACATTAGTGACAAACTCTTGGATAAACACTTAAATTGTATTAAATAAGATTTAACAAATTTACTCAGCCATACTTTAAAAATGAGTGATATCAAAGAAGAAATTAACTAATATGTTAACAACTGCATAGTTTTACTTTAACACGCTACAGCATAAATAATCTCATCAGTAAATAAAAATAAATATTTTATGGTAAATTACTTCTCATTAAAATTAATAATATAATTAATTCATTCTTTCATTCATTCGTTTGTTTATATTTTTCTTTTAAAATTTAGTTTTCATAAAAATTCAAATTAATTCATTCATACATTTGTTAATTAATATTTTTCTTTTATAATTTAGTTTTCAGAAGAGCAACTAAAATTGGTTGGAGAATTTTTTAGAGATAAACTATTCGAATATGGATTTGATCTTCAAGAAGTCTTGTTTTTCCATAAAAAATATAACTTTTTGATCTCATAAATATTTAGAAAAAGTCTTTTAGACTAAATAGAAAACTCAAATCCACTAAATTAGCTCATTGATGAAACTATTTCTAAGCTATCAGACAAAATAATTTTCCTTAAAAAATTTGAATTAGAAGATTTAGATAATTTAAGGAATGCTATTATGGCTATGCTCAGTGATAGCAAAGATATTTTACTTTACTACTTAGATATTTATAAAGATCTAATCAAAATACAACCTCTTGATTTTTCAATGTTAAAAATGACTCTTTATGATATCCTTAAATAAAAGCACTATTCTGACGATGTAGTTTTCTCAGTCATTGAGAAAGTAGAGAAAGTCAGAAACTATCTTTTCCCATAATACTAATTTTCTGACTCCAACTTCAGAAAAAACATTACAAGTCTCTTTTACTATGTAAATACAATTAATATTTATTTAATATATAATATAATTTTAAGAAAATCTTTTTTAATTCAATTATATTTTCTTTAATTATTATCAGGACAAAACAATTGGAGGATACTTCTTAGACCCTTCTTTGTAAACAATTCAAGAATTTATTCACTCTCTTTGGAACTGCTTGCATGGACTAAATACTTTTGAGAAATTTGCTGAATAGCTAAAGAATTTTCTTAAAATAGAACCTAATGTAAAATTTATCGAAATACTGTACGACTTCATCATTGAATACATTCAAAAAACCTTAAATGAAGATTAGATGGATGACTTAATTGTAATTTAAATTATTAAAATTATTAATTCATTAAATAAAAATAAATAAATAAATAATCTTTTTTATTAATAAATAAATAGTTCAAATTTTTCAAATTGAAGCAAATTATTAATTCGCAGCAACTTATACCTACAATAGCCTAAATAGATATTAATTAGTTAATAGAAACAATCAAAGAAATTACTCTCATAAAATCTATCAGCAAATAAATTCCAGTCGACTTAAAAGAAGCTAAAATATTTGACTACAGATTTTTATAAACTTTTATTGAATTTGTAATTGGAACTAACAAAGAAGTCATTTCAGTTTATGAAATAAAACTAATTAAAGTTGCTATGAACACTGACTTAGATACAGTCAATTTCTAGTTTGAAATTCTAAAATAGGCATTAAATACTCTCAATCTTGAGTTAAGATTTGTCGATGACATTACTTTTCTTTACAATCTCCTTCTTATCAAATAACTTTCTAAATGATAACTAACTAAATAAATAAATAAATAATATAATAATCATAATTAAAATATTTACTAAATAAATAAATAAATAACTAACTAACTAATTAACTCAAAAAAATTTTCCAAATAAATAACTTATGAAAATATTAATAAAACAATAAATTTTTATTTAAAAATTTTTTTCTATATTAAATAAATAACTGTTAATCAAAATATAAAATAAATTGTGTAGATAAATTCAGAGTCTTTTAAGAGTTAAATAAAAACTAAAAGAAATATTTAAAAGCTGTTTATATTTAAAAATATATTTTTCTTGGTCTTTAAACCATTATTTTATGTATTTATGTATGTTTATAATTATAAAGATATCAATTTATTTATTATATTTATTTAATTAAATTTCTGAAATTGTATCCAAATTTTTATATTAATTAGATAATAGATTCAAGGTAGTTTCTCATTTTTAATATTATTAGAATGGGATAAAGACTATATTTATTACAAATTTATTTATTTATTTATTTATTTATTTATTTATTTATATTTGAATGCTCTGAGGAAGATTTGAGGTATTTAATATTACAAAACATAATAAAAAGCATTAATTAATAAATAAATGAATGATTTTTTATTTATAAAATGAAATAAAATTTTAATATAAAAACAAAAAATTGAAAACATAAAATAAAAAACATAAAAATAATAAAGATTTAATTTACTTTTAATTAACTAAAATTAACTTATAATAAATAAAATATTAGCTTTTTTTATAGATTTATTTATGATCAAATATTTTTATTTGTAATGAAATTTTAAAAGAAATCAACAACAGAATTAAACCTTTCAGATAGAGATTTGCTTTATTGCTGTTATTATGGATACAAATCTATTGTCTTTTTTTATTCGCAGTTAGTATTTTTATCTAATAAAATTTTATACTAATCTTCTAATTTTTTGAAAATCTATTAATGTTTTTCAAAGCTATTTTCTTTTACTTTTTTCAAATTTTCTTTTTCAAAAATTTAAACATTTTTATCAACAACTTCAGAAAACAACCTTTTTTTATTAATTGGTTCTTCCTATGGTTTTTCTTGATCTAATTCTGAAGTTCTAATTTAATTTTATTCTATTAATTTATTTTCTTGTTCATCTTGAATTGGTTCTTAGATCTCTTAAGCTTTGTCTATATTTTAATTTGATTGACTTTTCTAATTATCTTATTCCAAGTTAGTATTTTCAATAACTTTATTTTCATTTTATTTCTCCTTTTATTCACTTTGATTACAATTTAACTAATTTTATTTTTCTACTGAATTCACTTTTTCAACTTTTTCTTAAAACTTTTCCTCTAATTTAAGAATTTTTTTGTTTTATGCATTTTCTTATGGTTTTAAGTCTTCTACAATTTAATTATCTAATTTTTTATCCTCTGATTTTTCTACCTTAGAATTTTATGCAGATACTTGATTTAGAGTATTAACTTTGCTTTCTTATAATTTCCTATTTTCATTCTAGGACTAATTTAAATTATTATCTTATTTAGTAATTTTTAACTATTAACTATTATCTTACAAGGTTATCTATGGGATTTATTTTGTTTTAATTTCACTCTGTTTAGAAGTATTATTTGTGACTTATCCATTTTATTCAACTTAGTTTTATTTTTTAATGTCTGCTATTTTAATCTAAGGTAATTATTTGGTTTCAGATTAGTTTTTTTTATCAGTTTAAACTTTAGTGCTTTCATTTACATTGCTTGAGTTTTTTCTTTCAGATTTTGAATCTGTAGAGTAATTTTAATTAGCTTTTTTCATCTAATTTTCCTTGATTAGTTTATTTTCAATTTTAACTTCATCAGCTTTTTCTATTGGAGAGCATATTTCTCCTTCTTCAAGTTCCATTTTTGACTCAAGCTATTCATTTAATGCGCTTTTTTACTAAATTTATTGTTACTATTTTTATTTGTTATCTTCTTTAATCTCATTTTTTCTTTAATCTTGAACATTGTTAATCTATTTACTTAACTGATTTCTATTTGCAATTAACATATTACTATTTTGAATAGGCAAATTTATTTTTGGTTAATTTTAATTTTAAGCTTACTTTTAATCTGTTTAAATATTTGTTAATGTTTCTTGACCTTATTTGATCTATTAAACTTTTAACAAATTATTTTGTTCAATTTATTTTAAATTTTACTCTTAAGGTTTTTCCTATCTATTTATTTATCCTGTCTACAAATTAGTTGTTTTATTTTCAGCTGTTGTTGCTTTCTAAGTTCCTGATTCAATATTTTACTATTATTAATTTTGCTTTTCTTAAGCATTAACTTAATTTTTTTACTATTACGATATGTTGGTTTACTATTATTATTGTAGCTTTTTTTAATGGATGTTTGTATATGTGGTATCTTATTTTTTAATAGGGCTTTTTGAAGTAGATCTCCTTGCTTATTCTTAAGTTTTATTGAATTAACTTGAATTTTATTATTTCAACTCAATAGGTCTTAACTGCTTTTAAGAGTCTGTATTATTTTAGTTATTTTACTCCATCTTTTAGGTTGATTGTAATGAATTTTACCTTTAAAACAACTTTTCTTGCTAATTTGAATTGAGATTGTCCTGCTGTTATTATTATTATTGCTATTGTTATTGCTATTATTATTATTTAGGTATATTTACTGCTTGTTATAATGATTATTAATTTGTTTATTATCCTAGTTTAGGGACATTTCTGACTAAGTTATTTGTATTTTACTTTTCATTTGAGTTTTATGATTAAGTATTTTGTTATTAATTATTTTGCTTAGCAACTTAGTTTAGTCCCAAACTAGGTCTTTAGGAATTGCTGTTTTGATTTTGCTGCTATTAATTTTGCTATGCTTTATTCATATTTAAATTAAGTGAAGGAGTTTTTAAACTTGGGTTTTATTTATTATCCTAATTTTAATTGATTTTTTAATCATTTTAGATTGTTTGAGAATTCTTTACCAAATTTGGGTTGTTTGAGATGTTATTATTTGTATTTTGATTTGCAGGAGGAATCGTAGGTTTATTATTATTGAGGTTGTTATTTTGCTAAACTTCTTGACTTGGCTTAACAGAATTGTTTAAAAGTAAATTTTTGCCCAATGAAATAGAAGGTTTATTAATAATACTTGGTTATGATGAGGTTTTATTCAAATTATTAGCAGTTTACTAGTTTAATAAAGCAGTTTAATTATTTGTTTAATTTATATTTTGAAGTGGATTCTTTCTAACAAACAAATTCTAAGGCAAGGTAGAGTTATTTTATTAAACTTATTCTTATTGCTAGTTGTTTATTTTTTCTTAATTGCTTTATATTTGAATCTAGTTTTTGTTTTATTGGGATTGATTGTTGCTGTTGTTGTTACCTTTTTTTGATTTAAATTAATTTCAAATATATTTTTAATTTTAAAGAATTTAATATTTACTTTATAAGCTTGGTTTATTTTATACGACCTGAGTATTCTTAGGATCTTAGCTATTAGGTTTAGTACTTGGATTATTAAGATTTTAGTTATTCTATTGCTATTAATTAGCAGGCTTTTGTTGAGTTTAATTGTTTTAAGCTGTTATTAAAGATGGCTTACTTAAATTTAAATTTGGAATTTTTTTTTCTGCAGATTATGCAGTCTTATTTGTCTCAATTTCCATTTTTTCATTAGATTATCTTTAATTCATACTATTATTGTTTGTTGAAACTGAGTTTATTTTTTAAACTTAATTATTAGACTAAGTGTTAGAATTTAATTTAGCAATAACCTTTTGCTATTAATTTTAAGTTCCATTCTGTGTATTTTATTGCTGCTATTAATTCTAAGAAGCTGAATTCCTTTCCTGAATAATTTTTACACTGTTGCTTTGAGTGTTTGTTTGAATATTATCTAAATAATTAAAATAATTTACAATAAAGAAATAAATAAATATACAAATTTACTTGAATTAGGTTGAGAAACTCTATTCTTATTCTAATTTCTACTATCAATCTAGTTTAGAGATTGCATACTAGTAATCTTTTAGTTATTGTTGTTATTATTGCTGTTATTATTGCTATTATTATTGTTACTAATGTTGTTATTATTGCTATTGTTGTTATTTTAATTTGTGCTGCTACTTTTATTTTAACTGCTTGAACATTCTTGAGGCTGCTTTTATAAGTTTTCCATCGATTTTTGTTTTACTATGGTTGGCTTTTTAACAACTATTCTCTGAGGATCTGTGTTTGCTGATTTAATAGAATAAATAGTTTATTTTTATTTGACATTTAGAATATAAAATAGTTTATTTTATTATGATTTTTACATTAATTTGATTCTGTCTAGGAAATTTGTTAAGTCTACTGTTTTAAATTAAATAGCTAGTTAATTAAAAGTTTTTGTTAGGTAAATATTAAATAAATTACTTATGAGTTGCGAGAGCCACTATTAGTTATCTAAGGAGAAGATGAAGAAGCATTTACTGTTTTTAATCAAACAGATAAGGAAAATGTGAGACTTTAAATGGCTTATAAATCATACAAAGTAAGTAAGTAATTATTTAATGACTTAAGAGACTAGACTCTGAATGATTGATTGATTGATTAATTGATATTTTGAATTTTTTAATTATTTTGTTACTAAATTGCATTTGCTAAATTAGAAATTGAATGGTTTAATTGCTTGCAAATTTGCTATTATTTATTTCAATCAGTCAGTCAGATAGTCAGTATGCTCAATCAGTCAGTGATTAACGAATTATTTTTGCATTACTCTGTGTAAGGAGAGAAATAAGTTTTTGCATTTATTAATAAAACTACAAACATACAAATGATATTTCATTTACCTTGCTTGCTAATTTAACTTCCAATGTGGTGCTTAATCCTAAATTATAATTAATAAAATAATGATCAGATTTCGCTTTCAAGAATGGTTATCTTTATTTTTATTATACATCCTCTTTGTCCCTTCATTACTTCCTTTCCTTTGTGTACTACTCATTTTATTAATTTCTTCTATTAAAAATTTCAATTGTTTCTTTTATCCTTCTATTTTCCTATAAAAGCTTAAAAACTTTAATTTTAAGAATTATTTTTTAATGATAGCTCATATCTATTTATTTATTTATTTATCTATCTATCAATCTAACATTAAAAAACACAAAGAGTTAAAATCATCAAAAATTCAAATAATAATAAATTTTCACCGACACTTATTAGTATATTTAATACTATCAAAAATGTATATCTTAATCAATCTTATTTATTCATTCTAAATAAAATCCTTTTATAATTTCTATCTCATTTAACATTTATCCATCCTTTAACAATTTTAAAATTAATAAATCCATTTTTTCTTATTTTCCATGTTTTTTGAATTTTAAATTAGAAAAACGAAGCATTTTATTCTCCAATAATACAAAGATAATTCAAATATTTTAGAAATATTATTGAAGTTAATATTAAAATGTTTGTAAGAATATAAAATTGTACTCTTAAAAACAGTTTCTAAATCTTAAGAAAAATTCATTGCCAACTCAGATGATTTAAAATTTTTACCTATTATAATTTTCATCAAAAAATAATTTAATTTCTTGAATTCGAATAGCCAACTTTTTAAAAATTATAAATTTAATTTTTAGTTTGAACTAAGAGGAGGGAGGGGATTGAGTGAATTGCCACTTAATTTATTATACTTAATATCATTTTTCTAAAAAGTTAAAGGTAAAGTTATAATTTATTGCTTTATTTACATCTCTCATTAATTTTTATTAAAATTTTGTTTTCACTTTTAATTTGTTGTATTCCTAGTAATGTTTTTTTATTTCTTTCTAAAAATATGTTTGAGACAGACTTCATATTTTGAAAAATCTTGAACAAAAAAGTCTTCCGTTTGTGATAAAAAGCTTAAACAAATAAAAGTAAGTAAAATTTATATTAAATTTGTTTATTTTTTTAAAAATAGTGTAAAAAGTAAATTTAAATTAAATTAATTTATTTAGGTTTTCTAAAATTAAAAATAAAATAATTATCTTGTTATTCTTAAATCTAAAATTTATTTGTTTGAAAAATTGAATTATTTAAAAGTTTTTGTAAATAATTTTTAAATTCAATTAATGTTATTAATTATAAATAAAACATTTTTTAAAATAAAAGTCTAAAATTAATTAATAATGATTTTCAAATTTAATATTAATTTATTTTATAAATATTTTCAAAATTATAAAAGTTGTTTGTTTGTTTGTTTGTTTGTTTGTTTGTTTGTCTGTTTGTAGGTTTGTTATTTTTTTAAATTAATTAAAATTCTTATTGGATAGATTGTAAACTACTTTTTTTGATTTGGCAGAAGAATTATTATTTATAACACTGTCTATATTGAATGCACAAAAAGAGCTACTAGATACTTTAATATTTATTTTGATTTTTAGATAATAAAACCCAAATTAGGCACATATTAGAAAGATAATTAATTAATTAATAAATTATTTATTTTTAAAGAAAAGTTATTTTAGTAACAAATAAGATAGATAGTATGAAAAAGAGTTACGGAGGAAAGCGTAGAGATGACAATCCAGATGTTGGATTATCAAAGAAGCTTGCATGGCTTTTGAGACATGGCGCAGAAAAGGAAGGTCTCAATATGGGTTCTGATGGCTATGTTTTACTTTAAGAGATCATGTCCAGAAATGATTTCAGTACCATAACATTCGATAAAGTTAAAAGCGTGGTAGATAACAACGATAAGAAAAGATTTGAAATGATTTAAAAAGAACATAACGGAAAGATTGAGTGGTTTATTAGAGCTAGTTAGGGACATACCATATCTTCTATTAACGATGAAGAGTTATTGGACAAAATATCTTTAGATGTTGCATCTTCTCTTGGAATCGTTGTCCATGGAACATATAAATAATTCTGGGAACCTATATCTAAGGAAGGTTTAAAGACAATGCAAAGAAACCATATTCATTTTGCTATTGGATATCCTGGCGATAAGGAAGTTATTTCTGGAATGAGAAAAACTTGTGATGTATACATTGAAATAGATTTAGTTAAGGCTATTAACGATGGAATTGATTTCTTTATGTCAAAAAATAATGTAGTTCTAACTTCTGGTATCAATAAAGTTTTACCTCCCAAGTACTTCAAGGTAGTTAAAGATAGAAATGGAAAGATCTTATTTGCATAGCCTGAAAAATTAGTAGAATAAAAAGATGATAATAAAGAAGAAATAGAGGAACAAAAATAAAGCAACTGAGATTAGTTCAATAAACAAACGAACTTATATATATATTAATATTATTTATAAGCTAAATAAAGCTAAATATATTATCAAAAAATAATTAATAAATAAATAAATTATTTGTTTTTATAATAAAATATTATGCTTATATATTCTTATCATTTTAAAATATTAATTAATTACTTAAAAAACATTTTTTTATTCATTTATATTATCTTTTTGATTTTACATTTTAAACTTTTACCTTCAAAATTACTTACTTATTTTCTTAAAATTAAGTGTTTTTTTATTTATCATTTAATAAATTATATATATTTATCTATCAATTTTTAATTAGATTATTATTACAATATTTAATTATATTTTTTTATAAAAAATTAAAATTTATGAAATGTTTTTTATAATATTTTATACAAAATCTATTGCTGGCCTCTTTTCTAATATGTAATTTTTTATCGTATTAATTATTATTATTAATATTAGATATAAAAAAAAGTTACTTCAAAATCTAATAAAATGAAAAAGGTATTTTTCTACAAAAAATTTAGTTTGTTCTCAGAGATTGATCTTTATAATCCAGAAGAAAAATTTAGAATCGAAAATGATAATTTATTATAACACAGATAGAATAAGAGTAAATACTTAATATTTAATTTGAAGAAGAAATAACTGTATATTAAGACAAATTAATTATTGAAAAAAGAATTCAAACACACTATTTATTTGATTAATTAAAAGCAAAAAATGATAGGACTTCTCTGTTTACTAATATAGATTACAAATATTGCTGTTGTTAAATCACAGTGCTATTAAGGATGCAAAAATTGCATTTTAGACCAAAATACGTTTAGTTATACTTGTTAAGGTTGCAATTAACACTTTCAATATGATTATTCTTAGAATAATTGCGTTTATTAGGATTGCTAGCAGTAAATGTTATTATAAATTGATGATAACTAATAAAGCTAATGCGTAAGTATTTGTGAAGATAACTCAACAAGCCAAAATGCTTTGAATTAATGCATTTAAACTAGAATTTGTAGCTAAAACTATAATACTTAGGCATCTTTTAGTAATAATTAAAAGGTATTAGATATTTTGTAATATTAATAATCATACAATATAATAAAATATAATGGCTTCTTAAACATAATAAATTCAGAAAATGGTTAATTTACTCTGAGCGTGTAGCTTGAAACTACCACTGTATTATGTGATTTTGTTTTTGGGAAGCTAATTCTAGTAAAATAAAATAATTAACTCTATGAATTTATTTTAGAAAATTAATAACAAATATAAATAAGTTAAATACCACAAGGTATAATCAATTCCTAGAGTATTATTAAAGGTATTTCATAAGATCTTTTAATTATTACATCTACAGAATAGAATAGTCAAAACTTATTTATTAATACATTTAGATTCTCAAACAACATAGTTAGTTTTGTCAACTATATTTAAATACCAATTTCAAATTAGAAAGTGTACTTTTTTGATGGAAAAGTCATATAGGTTAATTCAAATACAATAAAAATAAATGAATTATAGGATAACTAAGATGCAATAACATTGAAAGTTTTATCAGAAAATATTATTTGCTCATGGAGCGCAAACTTCATAATATTAAATATCCTTACTTCTGCAGACTAATTATCATTTTACATATTTATATAAAATAGTCAATCTATTTATAAGTATTCACAAAACAAGCTTAGTTGCAACCAAATAAATTTGATAGGAAATATAAATAATGCAATTTTAATTAATTCTTCTGTTGGCTAATTGCTAATATATTAATTCGATTTTGTGTTATAAATTTAATAAATAGATTAACAAATAACATCATAAATTTAGATGCAATAGAATATTGTCAATATTTAGTATTATTTGTAAAATTAATACATATATATATTAATTTTAACGATTGATAATAAGTTAAGTCTCTACCAATTAGGACTGGTAGCTGATGCTTAGTTTACTTTATTGTCTTAAATAAAACTAAAAATAAATAATCCTAGTATCCTTAAGTTATTTATTAATGATAGTAATTAGAAAAACTTATTTGTAGCTGGTAATGACTTTGAATTAATAAACATAAACTAGTAAAATAACATGTAAAAAATATCAGTTACTTCTGCTTTTTCTTAGTAAATGCAATCTAACTAATAGTAAATAAATAAAGTTTATTTTGATACTGTAACTTAATTGCTTTATAGCTGTTCTACCGAAGGATAAATTATCATCTGGAATAGTATTAGCTCTTATGACCTTAAATATTACAAAAGTTTTTTTTTCTATTAAGATAGTTGTGTAGATTTTGTTGTCTTTCAAAATTATTACATAGCTGTACTTCTTTCTAATTCAGTATAGATTTTTGATTTACAATAACAGCAACAATAAATTTTTAGCAATCAAAACTAATAAATTGTTTCTTACACTCTGCAATCCAGTCAAAAATATATGATTGTTGCTTTTGGAAGTTGCATAAATATCTTAGATGATAAAATTTAAATAGTTCTTTCATATTGCTCGAATTAGTATTAAACTGCAATAAAACACGTTTTAATTAATGATAGCTAACTTATTACTATAAGTCAAAATCAAATTTATTTATCAAATATAAATTTTGATTTAAAATAAATAGTTTAAATTAAAATATAAAATACTTCATTTTAGATGATAAGTTATATCAAAAATGAGTCTAAAATAAATTGTTTAATAATTTTTGATTAAAAATAAAATTTATTCATTGTTCTAGACTACTCGCTTAATGTAATAGATCAGCATACTTTACCATAAGTAATATAGATAATTGATGTGAACACGATGATAGATGATAATTTCTAAAATAAATACAGATATTTCTTTACACATTTTTGTAACATTCCATAACTAACTTATAAGTATTGTGTTTCTACTGTGCTTTAAGGATAAACTTAGATGACTGTAATAAAGAACGTGTTTTAGCTTAGTACAATTATTACAACTTATAAATATATAACTCTTAATAATTAACTGATTTACAAAGTTTTATTCAATGCTTCAGCAAGTACCACTTACATATAAATATTGTTAAAGTGGAATTATAATACAAATTTTGTGAATTTAGATACTTTGTTTTATTTAAGAACTGATAGTTCAACAATTCATTACATAAACCTTCAAAATTAGTAAATTTATTAAGGTTTCTAAAGTGGTTTCTTAGGTTTAAACATTGGTATGGCTAAATAAGGAACATTTTTCTATTAAAATCCTTAAGGTTCATCAGACATTTAATCTATACAGTAAGTATATGATATTGGAAAGATATTTATAATAAAAAAAACGCTATTGGTTTTCGATATCGCTCAATAGCTCTTTATTAAAGAAATCAAAATAGACGATGAAGGTGATTTATCAACAGATTATATACAAAAATTTTAATACAATAAAAAACTGAGATTAGTTACTTGTTTTAAGAGCTAAATATTTTTTATTTTGGCATACAATTAAAATATTGAAACAGCTTTTAATCTGAAGAATTTTTCTCTGATAGCTGACTATTATTTATAAGAAAATTAGTAAGTGATATACATATATGGTGCAAATTTAGCAAAATATGATATTTAATCATAATAAATTTAAGTTATTTATACACCTGATAGCTACATAATAAGAGCATGTGCCTTTTCATTATAAATGATCATTTGCTAAACAAACCCTTAGCAAATTTTAATATTTAATAATACTGATTATTCTGTTATTAAAAAAATTGCTTCATAAGACTTTCAAGATTAATTTGTTTTAAATGTAGATTAAGTCTACAATAACATTTTCATTTACAAGACTAATTTATTCTCTTATTCTATACTTAAAAAAGATTTAATTTAAGTTTTAACATAAAGCTAGCTTATTTCTTAGTTCAAAATTTGTGGCTCTAAAATAGTAATATTCACAAGCAACAGTAAATTTTTATTTTACCTTTAATATTTTTAATATCATTGATTATTTTTAAAATTTATCATTTATTTACAAAATTTTGTTAGATTTAGTTTAATTAATGTAGAATTTTATTAATATTTTTAATAAATAAAAAATTAGATGCCTTTATATTCACTAGAGATAGTCTTTTATTATTAGCATAATTTTAGTTACAAGGAAATTTTATAAATAGTATATATTTAGATGATTATAATAACATAATTTATCATACAGATGATATATCAAAGGGATAGATATATTAAATTAGCTTAGATAGTCTTACTTAATTACCTTCTATTTCATAATACTATTCTCAAACAACTCCTAGGAGTATTTTTTATGATAGGGATAATTCTTTTTTGTTCTGTACTGATAACTAAGGTTTTTTACAACTTTTCTAATATTAAAGGAAAACGTTAGACACTATATTAAATATAGATGAATTTAATGGGAATTCCTAATTTAATGGATAGATTGATTACTAAATTGGAAATTTTATAATTTACAATCAGTAATATGCCTACATTTTAAATTACAATAATTTGATAGGCACTTTTATTAGAGCTTATCAAACTATCAGATATAAATATATTATTTTAAAAAATATATTTATTGTTGCAAGCTCTAATAATGTTTTATACAGTTACAATAATTAGAGTTATGATTACTTAACAGAGTTTGATGATAAATTACTAGGGTTATATCAATATTAAAATAATAATGTCGTAATTTTATTTTTTAACAATTATTTTCTTGTCTATCAAAATTTAGTTGGAATGATTAGCAATTCCAATTTTTCTAATAAATTTAGCAATTTAACTATCAAAGAATTTCTAGATGATGATATTTTTATAACAGTTAGCTCATAATTTATTCATTATTCTTATCAGCAAAATAGAATATTGTTTTAATTTTAATTCTAAGAAATAGAAATCTTAAAACAATACTATAAAAACTAGAATTTGTAGATTCTTTTGCTTGGTTTCTCAACTGGAAAAGTTTCCGCTTATAATAAAATAACTCACTAATTTTATACTATTACATAATAAATAAGCCAAAATATAATAAGTTTCATATACTATTAAAATTAGATTTGGATTACATTTTAATATGGAAAGTTGATTACTTTTACAGATAACTAAATATTATTAAATAATTAAACTCCTATTAAAAACATCGATTTATTGGGATTAACAAATGCTCTACAAAATTTGAAAGCTAGCTAGTTAGAGTTAAAATAGATATTTATAGATGAATTATATAACTAAATTTACATACACTTTAACTAGTTCAAGTAAATTTATACTATTTAAATGAAAGACTTTTCAGTTGAATGTAAAATGATGTTTGCTCATAATAGATACAATACTTTATTAGTAAGTGACTCATATATTATATTACAAACATCATGCTAATTAAATTTTCATTTAAGAAGTACTTAATAGTTTCTCTTTTTTATAAAGGACGATTTTAGAAGATAATAATAATATTAAACTATTATCATAAATGATCAAATAGTTGTAATTGTATTTCTTTAAAAAATTAACATTTATTAAATTAATAAAAATGTCCCTTATTACAATACAAATAATTATGATTTTTTTAAACTTATTGATTCATAAGTGCTTTCTTATCCACAGATTATGCAATATAATTATGATATTATTACATCAAAGCTGTAGATTATTGGATTCACAACAAACAATATATTTGATTATATCTATGATGTTTCTTAAAATCAAAATTTATTATTAAATTAATGTATTTCAGTCATTTCAGTCTAAAATCCTTTCTAATTGCAAAAATAATTATTGTTTTAGTAAGCTTCTTCTAGTTTATCTTAAACATATTATATTTATATTAAAGATAGCACAAATATTTTGAATTTATTAAACTAATAAAAAAATCAAATAATTCTACAACCATAAGACAACAAAGTAATATAACTGGATACTTAAAGTCTGAGTTACTTTTAATACCAAGCATCAATAAAATAATTTAACTTCTATTTCAAAGATTTAGGAGAGTATAGTTTTAGTGATAGTGTCTAATAAATAAATATTGAAAGCTCTTCTATCCTTTAATAATCTATTGCAGGTAAAATGTTAACTGTTAAAAACAAGAAAGTTGTAAAAATAAATAAATTAATAATTGATTCGATATTTGATAAACAAGTATAAAAATAGTAAGCAAATACTGATTAATAGACTAGTACTTTTATATACTTTTTGAATTGTAGCCAATTATTTATTTATAACTTAGAAATCAGAAATTTAAATATCTAAAATTTGGCAACAGTGTTACTATTTGAAGAAATTGATAGTATTTAGATTGATAATTTAATCATTGAATAGAATGTAATATAGTAATATTTAATACAATTTGTTGAAGTCAAAAATCTTAAAATATTTAATATTTAAGTAAGAAATAACTTACAAAAATAATTCTTAGGCTAATCAATTTTCTTGCTAAGTGGCTGCGAAATGACTTTAATTTAAGATGCTTAATACTATTAAAATTAAAATATTTAACTATTAAGAGCTTTCAATTATTTTGAAGATTAAACTACATAAATAAATTTAACAGATGATGTTCTCAATTTGAGTAATTTTTAATTAACGAAGAACTTTTACAAATTATTAGATCAGTAATAGATTAATTAAAAAAATGCATAGAATATTGCTATGATCTAAATTGAAAGTAGTTATGCTAATATTAATAACTTTACTTCAACGCTTAATAACATGAATATAGTTTTTTAATCATCATAATAAATAGCTATAAAGGATAGTACATTTTAAAATAACACAGCTTTAGAAGGAGGAGCTCTTTATTTCTAAAATATTCAATAAAATATAGAGCTAAAGAATTGCATTTTTATAAATAATATCGCTTATGCAAATGGAGGAGCAATTGTCTTTGATACAATAAAAAATATATTTTTAGACTAAACTACAAATATAAAGTAAAATACTGCATTGATTGGAGGAGGAATAAGAATAAAAGGAGTTGAATAATTTGTATTTTTAAATAAAGGATAAATTGTCCAAAATAAAGCTGAAATATACGGAGACAATATTGCCACCTATCCAAGTTAGGTTTCAATTTAATCGTTTTCTTAATAAAAAGACTCATTTACATTTAAAAGTAATATTCCTCTTGGAAAGGTTTGGATTAATAACTTCTAAAGTGGAGGCTCTTTAGAATTTGATATATTTTTTATGGATGAAAATGGAAAACATATAAATTTTTCTTCAAATTCTTTAAAATAAGGAGTTTATCCTAAAATAATTTAAAATGAAATTTAGTACTGGAATGCTCATTTAATAGTATTTAATTCAAGCTTAGTCTAGCTTGTTGGAGAATCAAGTGTAAATTACAATTCATTCAATGAAACTACTAAATCTTTTCCTTTTAAAACTTTATAAATCAACTCAATACCTCAATCTACTTAATTCTTAATTTTACAATATTAATTGGTTGATTATATTTCACCAACATAAATTTCTGTAGAAATTAATTTCAGAAATTGTAAAGCAGGAGAAATAGAGCATTCTTTAAATGGTTTAATAAGATCATGCTTATCATGTGATGTAGGTCACTATTCTATGTAAAATTATTCATAATATAAATAGAGTGAAATATTATGCAAACAATGTCCTTAAGAGGCAGAAATATGTGAATTCGATCATTTTATATTGAAATAAGGTTATTGGAGATCATCTAATTTGTCAGATTAAATTTTTGAATGCACAAAATATTAAGAATCTTGTAATGAATTAAAATCTGATACCTAATTCGGCTGCATCGAAGGATATGTTGGCCCTTTGTGTGAGTAATGTGATTATTCAGGTATGATATGGCCTAATAGATATAGTGAAAACAGTTCTAAAAGCAATTGCTAAAAGTGTAGCGCGACATCAAACTAAATAGCTTTTTTAATCATATCTACTTCCATCATTATCGTCTATCTTTTCTTCTAAGTATAATCAATCGTGTTAAACTTAAATTTATACTTAAAATGCAAGTAAATTAAATCATTTTCCTTTTTAAATAAAATTTGATTTTCTTTCAAAATATTTTTTGAAATATTATTTAATGAAATTTATCAAAAATAGTTATGTCAGACTGATGAACTTGGTTCCTATTTCAGTGAGTTAGTACAAGTTTATAAATACTTTTTATGTTAAGTGTTTGATGAATTACCTTCAAATTCAGTTAATTTTGATAGGATAAATTGATTAGTTTCCATCGTTCATATCAGTTTTACCAAATACAATTGGAAAACCCTCTTCATATGCTGCTATTGGCTCACTTTGTTTAGTGCCTTCTGAAACAATTAATAAGAATGGATAAGGTAGAACTAAATTAGTGATTTCATAGTTTTATAATTTAATAATTGTTTTGATTATGATTGTTCTAATTTTGCTAGCAGAGCATTTTTAAATGAACTAAGTGAAATTAAAGAAAAATTATTACAGATATAACGCTCTCTACTTTTTATATACGTTCATGTAGCCCGATTCTTTAAGTTTAATAGCGAAATTTCTCACGTGTAGGAATATAGGAGATTAGAGGTACTTTACAGAGGATCTTCAGATATAATGCAACTAATAAGAATATTTATCATTTTAATATTACATAGGAATTCCACTTTTAATCTTCTGGATTAGCCTACCTGCATTCTTTTTCTTCAAATTATTTAAAAAGTCATCGAATTTAAAAAATCCATCAGTGATTTTTTGTTATGGATATTTTTTTATTGAATACAAATAAAATAAGTACTATTGGGAATTTATGAGAATATACACAAAAGTATTTATAGTCTTATTTTATACTCTATATAATAGCAACAACCAATAGTTATCGTACTTAATAGTAATAATTATTATGGTTTTTTACTTGCTATATCTGAACAAGTCAAATCCATTCCTAAATAATAAAATGATGAAAATGGAAAGACTGTGCTTTTTTAATTTGATTTTGTTAATCATTCTAGAAAATATAAAAAGCATAGTTCAATTTAAGCTTCTAATTAACATAATCATGTTAATGATATATCTATATTTCATCTTCAAAGTTATTTGTATCATATTATATCATAAATTATTTTCGAAGACAAATGCTTTTGGAAGAGCTTTTCTTTTTATTTTATCTAAGATACTTAGCAAGAAAAGTCTAAATAAAATATAAAGGCATTTTGAAGTTTCTTTAAAAGTATTTTATCACTGGAAAAAAATAAAAAATAATTTGTCCCTTTTGATAAGTCAACCTGCTTTAGAAAAAATAAACCAAAATATTAGTAAAATTTATCATTAATTAAATATCATTTTTATTAATATTTTAAAATTAAAGATTAAAAAAATAGCACTTTGCGTATTCAATTTATCAATAACACATAATTACAGACGAACCACAAATTAATTACTTCTCCTATTTTAAATTTTTCTGATCAAAATAAATTGGAAGATATACAGAACTCTCCTTTTATGTTTTTAACTTCACCATTAAATAGTTATATTTCACCAACAAATGCATTGCTATTAACCTAAAAATCAAACATAATATTAAAAAAAAATTTATAATCGTAAAAAACTTTAGATAATCAAAATAATTTTTTCGATTAAGTAAATGTTAACTAAGACGAATGGGCTTCAATTAATTCTGAATAAAATTTCTAAGTTTAAAATTAAGGACTCCAATTTTAGGATTAGATAGCAATCAAAACTCTCAATAATTTGAATAAAAAAAGTGTTACTACAACTATTACAGAAAACTAATGAATTTTATCTTACTAAAAATATTTAATCTAGTATATTAAATTATTTTTTAAATATCTAAATTATCTTATAATTAAAAATCAAGAATTGTATTTAAATATATTTATATTTTATATAGATAATTAGATATCATTTTTTAGATATATCATAGATAATTAATTCTTTTGAAAATAAATTTATCAAAATATCAGCATTGAAGTTTTGGTGATTTTATAATATTGCAAAATCAAAATTTGAATTAAAAATTATTATTTAATATGAAAAATTTTTCGTTTATTGTTTTATTTCATTCGTTTTGAAGATTTTTACAATTTATATTTGAAAACAAAATATAAGGCAATATTAAATATACTTCTAGAAGCCAAAGAAAGCTTTATGCTAATTAGAGTGAATAAATACGAAAAGCGTTGGAATGTATTTATTTATTTATGATTTAAAAATGAATGAGAAAAAAACCAATTAAAAAGATAGAGTAGAGTTTATTTCATAAATTAATGGATAATTTATAAATTAATTGAATAAATTATTTGAATTGAATTTTAAAAGAAAATAAACTGATTTATTGTATCAATACTAAGATAAGTAAAGATAGATTGATATGATAGAATATATGTTTCTTCCTATTTTTAGATATATAAACAGAAATAATGATTGATATTGGACATTCATAATTTTATTGATTGATCAAATTGAATAGAGTTTTATTTATTTTCATTTTATTCAAATATTAGATGGGTTTAAGGAGTAAATTATTATTATTTTGATGATTATTGCAATTTAAATTTCAAATTAAAATCTAAGGCAATATTAAATATACTTCTAGTAGTCAAAAAAAGCCATAGGTTAATTAGATAGAGTGAATAAATGCGAATTTTAATAAAGCGTAGCAATGTATTTATGATTTGATAAACAAGTTAGTAAAAAAACCAATTAAAAAGATAGAGTAGTGTTTATTTTATAAATAAATGGATAATTTATTAATTGAGTGAATTATTTGAATTGAATTTTAAAAGAAAATAAACTGATTTATTGTTTGAATACTAAGATAGGTAAATAAAATAGACAGATTGGTAGAATATATATTTGATTTTTCCTATTTTTAGATATATAAACAGATATAATGATTGAGTTATTGATATTGGACATTCATAAATTTATTGATTGATCAATTTGAATAGAGTATTATTTATTTATTTATTTTCATTTTATTCAAATATTCGATGGATTTAAGGAGTAAATTATTATTATTTATTTATTTTTTAATATATAAATGGAGAGAGAGGGAGGGAAAGGATCATTAAAGTATATTTTTTTGTTTTTAATCACGAGAAAAGAGAAAAAGGGTTTTCATTAGCCTTGAGTGGTGGTATTTTGGGGTTAGATGAAAGCAGGAATTTAGCCTTTTAAAGCTTAATCAACTGCAGAGCTGTTTTTTTTGTCTTCGCGGTTGAATTTAAGCATGACTTATTTTCTGGTTTTTGTCTTAATTTCTTTAGAGATGAAGTCGAAGTTGGTTCCATGTTAAGCTAACAATTACCAGAAAGCGATTTCCTCACTGTAAGACCAGCGCTTTTACTTAGTGTTTTCTGTTTATCTGGTTCCCAAAACCATCTTTTTTACTGCCTACTTTTTTACTTAGTAGTAGTAAGATCTCTTCTCTTTAAGGATTTCACTAGCAATATACTGTAAATTATCTTCCTCTCCGTCTACTGTGCTAACGTCGTCGCACATGCTACAGTTACTGAAAGTAGTAGCCTCTTAAGTGTCTTATAAAAATTTGTTTTCCTCCTCTAATTAATTTGTATAACTTTGTTTTTTCCAGTCGAATGATGCAATTCTTTAGCTGTCCATCTTGACGAACATCATTTAAGGTTAATTTTAAGATTAATCCTCTTCATTCATTATTAATTGTGTTTAATTCATTGGGTTTGTTACTATTAAGTGTTAGTTTTGTTGTTGGTGAATTGATTGTAACATGTTTGTGTCTGGGTGAAGAAAAGGGTACTCATTTTATCTAAATTTATTTGTTTTTTTTGATTAATTATTATTTAAAATTCTTTCAAATCTCCCTTTATAAATACAAAATTTATAGCATCTACTGATTTTTTCTGATATAATCAATAATTTATTCTTTCCACTTTTTGTTTATTTGTTCGCTCATTTCTATGTGTAATTTCCTCAGCCATCATTCATTCATATTGTTTGTCTATTGATTTAATAATATCTTCTTTGGGTTTTAAACAGTTATTTATTTCTTTTTTAGTGAGTTTTCTGCATATTTAATTTGAAATGTTTCTAAAATTTTAAACTCTTTTGACTTGTAAGAAAAACTCTTTAGAAATTTAGGATTTATCAAAAATAATCTGACAATTAAATAGAATTTATTGGTATGAAACAGACAATCAACTTGCTTTATTTAATTCAGGAAACAATGTTAATAATTTTTAGTAAATAAGTTTCAATGAAATTTTCACTAACATTCGAATGTAAAAAATCTATTATCTGTAGTTATCCGTTCAAAATCACACAATGAAAGTGTCTATTTGATTTGAAGGACAGATAAATAAATAGATTGATTGATAGATAAATAGATGCTATAAAATAGACAATATTAATTAATTAAATCAAACAATAATTTTGATAAAAAATTTTGTACTTTCGTTATGATTGATTAAAGTGACTACTAACCTATAACAGAATGAGATAAATACTCTAAACTGATAAGCTTATGTTTTGCTATCCAAAATAAATCCAAATCTCATTTTTCTATACCTTGGATTACCTTCAGATAAATAATCTTTCTACTACTTAAAATTAGCTTTTCTAATACTTTTAAATTAAATTAATATAAAATTATACTTTTATCTACCTCTTTTGAAAAATATATAGAATGCTAATTCTTTTAAAAATAAGATAAATAATCAAAAATTTTTTCAAAATTTTATTAATAAATTATATTAAAGAAAGAAAGAAAACTATTTTTAATGAAATATTATTAAAATAAACTAAAATTCTTATTAAATAAATTTTAGCTTTAAAATTTTTTTAAAACTTAGATGAGCACTTTTAAACAAATCATTTGTAATTACACTTATTAATAATTCATCCTTTTATATTTTATAATTATTAATTAAATAAATAAATTTTAGTTATTTGATTACTATTTAAATCTTATTTATAAATTAATTCTCATAATAATACTAAAATAAATAAATAATTGAAATATCTTTTTAGAATCCGAATCACAAGCGTCTTTCATGTTTTTTTATTTATTTATTTAAAATATTAATTTTTATGCAAGATAATTATGTTAGAAATATTTTCTACTTAATATGATATAAAAAAATAATGGATTTTTGAAAATCTTTATTGATATTGCTATGCTTTTTTATGATTTTACAGCAAGATAAATTTTATATATTCAATATTTGACAGATAAATAGTTTACTAACATTTTTCATGAATTATTTACAATAAGAAATAAATAAATATTTTTAAATTTACAATATTAACTTTTTTTATTGCATAAAAAAGATTTAGAGATTTTTTATTATCTTTATTGAAATGTTAATCCATTCTATGATTTCCAAAAAAGATAGAGTTTTTTATTTAATCTTTGATAAAATAATACAAGAATGTCAAATAAAAAGAGATGTTTAATTTAATTAGATAATTTGAAATTTATTTGGATTATGAAGAATATAAATAGAAATTTTAGCAATTTTTCATTTAATTATTAGATAATTTTTGTCTTCTACATAAATTTTAGTTAGTATTTTTTAATTAAATAAGTTAATTTATTATCAAAATAAGTATTTTGATCCAAGTCTTTTTTTAAATTAGAATGGAAATTATTTTATATAAATCTTTTTAATTATTTTATTCAGTTATTTTAAAAAATATTTTAGTTTCCTAGGCCATTTTTGTCAAAGATTGGCTTTCTTCTTTGTCCGTTGATAAGACAAGCACGGATTTTCCTTTTGGAGTGTATAGTTCTTCTTGGTTGCTGCTACTATTTGATTTTTTTAATGACATTATTAAAATTAAATGTAGGATAGTAATACTAAAAATTTTTAATTTTATCGAATAGCTGCATTTCTAAAAACTCCCATTCGAACTATTGGATGAAATCTAAGATTTTAGATTATTTTTATTCATAAATTTCAGGAGAATATTTGAGCTATTTTTACTGAATTCGCTCGAAATATTGGTTTTCAAATACTTAAGAACGTATAACAAATTACTCTAAATTCTTTTAATTAGGGTAAAAGCTTTAAAAATTAGTTTCTTAGGTAATTGTGCTCTTTCTTCTTTCAGGACGCTTGTATTTTTGCTAATCGATAGTTGGATATTTACTGATTTGCTACTCAAATAGCTACTTTCTAAAATGATCTTAATTGTTAGATTTATCTGTGCTTTCTAAAATCTAATTTGATTGTCTACTGTAGTCTTCTAAGATATTAAATTGCGATTAAATTTATATATATTAGTCTGGTAGAGGTATTTTCTTTTAAGAACTGCTGCTTGTATTTTAATACTAACTAAAGCTGCATTTTTGCTATTTTTAAACCATATTTTAGCATTTTATTTACTGAAAATATCTTTGAGCTTTTATTTTAAAATTATTAGTATCAGTGTCTGAAGTCTCTTAGATATCAGAATCTTCAATTGTATTTGTCTTGAAGTTTTTGATGCTAGCAAAATTTGAATTTTAAACGTAAATAGGCTAAATTAATTCACTGCTTGGTATCAAATCTTCTGAGGCGATTGAGTTTTTTTTAGGTAATTCGTCTTTTTTAAAAGTTATTCTTTTTATTGCTTGCCTGTTGCTTTAGCATCCAGTTAAATTTTTGGAATATTATTTCATATTAGATTGTTATTTCTATGTAATTATTTAAGGTTTGGAGTCATTTAATTAGTTCACATCGATAAGAACTACATCATCTGTATTCAACACTTTATTGTTTTATCCAATTATTTTTTACAATTCACTATGATCGCAATCAACTTATTATTATTATTATTTTTATTATATTTCTTATTGATGCTGTGGTTTTTGTATATCTTGCGAACTCTTAAATAAAATAGTAGGATTTTCATCAGCAGCAGCAGTAAATGATTCTAAATTATCTGATGAAATAGGAGACTTCTGTTTTAACTAAGAGTTGTGGTTTGATGGCTTTTCTTTTTCAGATTAATTAAAGATGCTTCCCCCTTAAGATCCTGTATATTAGTCATTATGACTAGATTCATCATGCTATTATTTTTAGTTCTACTCAAAATACATCGTTTAAATCTATGGCGCGGCTAGTAGATCAGACGTGTTAATAGAAATCTTTCTATCCTCTAAGAAAGTTTAAACTTTTTTATTACTTAAAAAGCTATATTTTTAATTTGTTTTTAACCTTTATAGCTGCTCCATAGTCTGTTCATCTATATAAGAACTTTCCAAGCTTTCGCTAAATATTTGGTCATTTAATATTTTATAGGCATCATTTAAGCAGTAATCGATATTATTAAGTGCACTGTATTTTTTATTCCTTCTTTAAATGGGATATCTTTGCTTTATAGCAACTGATCTGAAAGCCTTAGCAGCTATTAATCTTTTTGATACTGTAAAATGAATTTTATTGCATTCTTGTATGAGATGAGATTTGTCACCACAAGAAAAACATTTTGATTGAATTAGATTGTAGCTGCTTTTGAAGAGCAAAGCTTCTTTTATCATGCAAAATGTTTCATAATCATCATTGCTTTCTTTAACTATTTCAAGAAATTTTAATCTTTCCATTTTATAAACAACACAAAAATCAATAGCTCTTGCTGATGAACTTCTGCTCCCTCCAGTAATAAAAGCGATCTCTCCAAAATAGCTTGATTTTTGTAATTTTTTGACTAAAATCTATCCTTCCTACTTTTTTTGCGAAGTTTCTTGAATAATTTCTACTTCTCCTTTGACTAAAAAGAACAAAGAACAATCGTTAACTTCGTCTTAGTGAAAAATGTATTCACCAGGAGAAAAAAGCATTTCCTTCATAATGGAAATAAGTTTATTTTAAGTCTTTAGCTAAGAAATAAATGGAATGTCTTTCAAATACTTCCCTCTTACATTTTTCATCAAATCATTTTTCAATTAATCTGAAAGTTAATTTATAATTATTTATTCTTAGTTTTTCTTTACCTCGTTTGATTCCTATTATTAAAAGAAATTATTAAATTTTACAAGAAGTTCATTTTGCTTTTTTAATTTTAATATTCGAAAAAAAACTATTGAAGTAAAATAGAAAATTCCAACCAATTATCAAATAAATAAATGTTCTAAATTTAAACATTTTCATTGCACCATTTATAATATTTGTTAAATTGACTACAATAATAAGCTTTTTCTCCAAATGATTTAATTTCACTTTTGATAATAAATTAAAAAAAGATATTTTTAGATCTATTTTTTATTCACTAATGAATAGATTTACAATGTTCCTTAATAAATTCCTTCTATTTATAAACATACTAATAAACCTTTAGGTTGATGTTTTATCATTCTATAAAATTTCATTAAATCAAACAAACAAATTTTAATTCAAATATGACTTTTTATTGATTTATTTTTGTAAATTTAGAAATGAAATTCATTAATTAATAAAAAATTAAAGAAAAAAATGAATTTACCTTGTAATAATACTTCAAATAATTTGATACTTTAGCTCTCAAATCAGAATCAACATTTTCTTCACGCATAAAAGTGTGAATTATTTGCATGTTTTCTCTGTATGCCTTGTCTTCTTTTTCAGAGTTTTGTATTATTTTACCTATTCTATTTAATGAATAAGCCCAAAAAAACCCTGTTACAAACATCGTTATGATTGTGAATGTCATTTCGGCAGGATTTTGAGGGGTAATATCGCCATAACCGACAGTGCTCATAGTTACTGATAGAAAATAAAATGAATATATGTATTTGATTAGTATGTTATCCTCCTCTACTAGTCCTTTAGCATGAAGCCAAGTGTTATTTTTGCCTAAATTCATTTCGTAAACAGCTATGCCATACCAAAAAAGACAAAATACATGGCAAACGCATCCAATTATAAAAACTAATCTCAGAAGATCTATCATGTATTTCATGTTTTTTTAATAGTTCAGCACATAAGTAACTCGTTATGAAATTTTTATAAACTCATATAATTTTATTAGAATCAGAAAATTAAAAATAGAAAAGTATTTATGATCTAAATGACTACTTAATACTTAAATATATAATGGTATTGCTCCTATTTAATCAAATATAAGCATTTATTTAAGGTAATGTTTTAGAATGACAATTCTATTGATAATTAATTTGCCTCTTACAATAACTCCAGTATTTAATTAAATCAAGATATTTAAATTAATAATTATTAAGCAAACCTGAAAGTAGGATTAAAATATGTCTTCTTTTATCTCGAAGAAGACAACTAAACTAAGAATAAATATTAAAGAAATAATAATGAAAGCAATAAAACAGTCCCATAAAAGTCGAGCACCTGAATAAGGAGAGAATATTGGTAATCTTGAAATGTAGGAAATAAGATAACTTTTAATTACTTATAGCATATCAACTATCTTAAGTAGTTATGGAAATCTCTAGAGTGATCTAATTTTGCTGAAATAAGAAGCTTAATCATTTATAAAATTGTGCTAAACTTCTGTCAATTTCTTAAAAATTCTAAACTTGCTAAAAATTTTGTTTTATAACTATTTTAAGAGTATAATTGCATTCATTGAAAGATGGTGTCTTTGACATTTATTAACATCTTTTTAACAATTAATAGAAAAAATGCTTGATTTGAGCTTTTTTAATTATTCTACTTTATCTTAATTTAGATCTTCTACATGACTGTTTACTTATGAGGATTATTTGCTCCAGCTACTCGTTTTGCTACTCGTTACAGTTGCTTACTTTTTACTTGTAGTATCTTAAATTTTATTTGAAGTAACATTTTAGCTGTGACTGTAGCTTTAAGCTTGGCTATTTTCATTTATTTGTTCCAAATCTACAGATTCACCTCTTCGCATAGGAATGTCGTAATACTCCTCTTAAGACTAGTATCTTTAGTCTGCTATTCTCACATGGTTAAATGCCTCCTAAAAAGAATCTAAGATGCTTTCATTTCTGTCAATAAAGTTAATTTTTGAAGAGTTAGGCTGCTAATATATATTTTTTGTTGTAGGACTTTCATTATTATATTTACGCTCACTCATCTCCTATTCTATCTGTAATTCTTGCTTTTTATTTAACCTTAATAACGAAATTTATTAAAATTACAACAAACTTCACACATAAATTAATTGCCTTGCAAAATTATTGTCTTTCTGAACTGTGTTTAATTTTTTTAATAAATCCACTCAACACTATTTTTTGCATAAAAAAAGTGTTATATGATAATACGCTATTAAATTGCATAAAAGGCAATATATTACACATAATCATAATAAAAATATATGCTCTCTCTCTCTCTCTCAAAGCAGATTTAAATTTATATCAAAATCACACTTAAAATATTAACAATCTACTCAACATATAAATTATTTTCATTAAGAGATATGTTTTTTTTATATATTCTAAATAAATAAGATTAAAATATTCTTCTTCTTTGATATAAATGAAATAATTTTAAGGATTATTTTATTTTTTCCAAGCTTAATGTTATGCCAAAATCAATCAAGAATGAAAACTTTTATAAAATATTAAAAATTAGACTAGAAATAAATATTTCAGTGCATATTTTTATACTTTTTGATTGTATTTTAAAATAATTGATTCAATTATTTTCTAATCATCTTTTAGATCAAACGGGTTCTTAAGGATTATTTACTTTAAGATCCATCTTAGATCAAAGCTTTTTTGATTGTTGAATGACATAATTATAATTATTTAATGGGTAGGAGTACTTAAGTATTATTGCTTTATCGTGTAGAATCAAAGACAAATAATCCCATTCTATTTAGTTGAGGTATTTTATTAATTTATTATTATCTTAGTTATTTTAATATCATTATTTTACACTCTTTTTACCTATTACTTATCATCTTATTTATAAATAATTTAATTTAGTAAACTCTTCATTTACTATTATGAGATGTTGTGATTATTTAATTATTTTATCTCACTGGAAATAATGCTAATTTCAAGTCACTTTCTAATTAAATATTATTTTCAGAACTAATCTTTAGCTTGCTTTAGTCTAATTATAGCTATTCATGAGTTATCCATAATTTTTTGAATTAATTATTTATCTTTATTTGTTTTTTCTTTCTTAGCTTTTCAGATAAGCTATCTGTAAATTTATCTATTTTGCGTTGCTTGGAGATTGTGTAATATTTCTTATAATAAAATAATTTTCGTTGGTGTAAATATCATCTACTTCTTCTTAACTGATGAAATATTTATCTAATTAATTGTTTTCTAAGCTTTTGCTTACCATTTAATCATTGAAAAACATTATTGGTGAAATTAGATATAAATCTAACTGAAGTATTTTAAATTTTTTATTTCTTTTATTGAAATTTTGATAACTCAAATGAGGAGCCAGCCAACTAAAAAGCCTTTAAATATAAGATATTCTTTAAGCCAGTAAAGCGTATTATAGGATAGTTGCTAATTAAATGAAACTAACAGCTACTAGAAAAGCATTTTGTTTTGGAAATATTTTAGTAGCTTTATAAAGTTAAAGCTTCCTTTATCATAGATAATGTCTTGAAATCTACTTAATTTTTTAAAAAAATCAAGAAATTTCTATCTTTCTAAATTATAAACCATCAGAAATATATTGCTCGATTAGAAGCACTTCTTATAGAGCCTGTCTGTGATGAAAGATATTTATCTAATAATAAATTCTTCTAGAAAATTATTATTGATTAATATATGTCAAACAATAATATCATAAAATTTAATAGAAATTCGTGTTTTCTTTTCTATATTTGTGATGTAAAAGAATAATGCAATAAAGTATAAAAGCTCTTATTGACTGCATGAAATTTTTTACCAAAATAACATGTTTTTGCAAAATAAAAATAAAGAATATTTTAAATATATATTAATATATGTTATATAAATATTTTCTCATTATTGGACTATATTAAAAAATAATAAATAAAAATTAATTTATTAAAATTTAATTTCTTTAATTCTAAATTTTTTTTCAACATATGACTGACTAATAATCTTTGATTCTATCTATTTACATTTTAAGTAAAAGTTTTAAATAAAAATATTAAGATTTATAAATAAATGTTACACTAACTTTTTGAATATCTTTCCTAAAAGCAAATTTATAAATTTTAGTTGATAATTATGACAATTTATTTGTTCTTTTAATCTAAATTAATTTGGTTAAAAGTAAATTACTTTATTAATATTAAAATTAATTAATTAAATTTTAATAAATTGCTATTCAATATTTTTGAAAAGAAAAAAAATAAATGATATAATAGAAAAATTATTTCAACATTCTAAAAAAAGTAAATATCTATCTTTTTATTAATATTATTTCATTTTTATTAATAAAAAAAGTTTTTAAACTCTTCACTTGAATTGCATTAGGTTCTCCATCTTGATCTAAGCAAGAGGTATATATACTAAATTTATTAATCTTTTTTTAATTTAATTGTTATTTACAATATTTTCTAATAGAAATTTTCATCTACATTCATTCATTCGTTTTTATTTTTTCAAATATTTTTTTTATTTTTTAATATTTGATATTTTTTATTCTTTATTTCATAATAATTAACTAATTACATTTTTTTTTTGTTTATTAATTTAACTTATTTTTTGATTTTCTATTTTTTATTTTATTATTAATTAATTATTTCATTCATTTCATAATATTTCTTTATTTTTTCCTTCTAAATAACTAACTAACTAACTAACTAACTAACTAATTAGCTATATATTTTTTCTTAAAAAGGTTTAATACTGATAAAATTTATGATAAAGAGGCATAAGATTTAGGTTCTTGTTTAGGAAAATGCACTAATCTCTCAGATTTGACAGTTGATCTTGAGTAAAAAACAGTTTATTTGTTTATATTTTTTAATTAAAAATTAGTTGGGCAAGGCAACTAAAAATAGGTATTCGATTAATCTTCATAAAAATTTTTTGATAATGATTATTCGTTTATGCAGCCTAATTGTTAATTATAAAAACTTCCCCCTCGTGCGTGAAAGGGTTAATTAATTAATTTCTTATTATTTCATATTTTTTCTTCATTTTTCATTCTAACCAACTAATTAGTTTTTTTTATTTTCAATATTTAAAAAGTGGAAATTCTATTGGTGCAATTGGTGCATAAGGCTTAGGTTCTGATTTAGGAAACTGTATTAATCTCTAAAATTTGACATTTCAACTTTAGTAAAAATAGTTTATTTATTTTTGATTGAAGATATTTTTTAAAATAAAAATAAATTTAAGACAGTTTTAGAATCTCTTTTAATTTTTTAATTTTTAATTTTATTTATATTTATTTATTTCCCTTTCCTTTTTTATTCATAATGTTTTTTCTTTCTTTTTTTATTAATTTACATTTTTAATTTTTGCTATTATTTTCAATTAATTAATTTCTTATTATTTTATATTTTTTTCTTCATTTTTTCCTCCTAACTAACTAATTAGCAATTTTTTTTTTTTTTTTTTCAATATTTAAAAAGTGGAAATAAAATTGATGCTTTAGGTGCATCAAGTTTGTGTTCTGATTTAGGAAAGTGTGCTAATCTCTCAAATTTGTCACTTTAACTTTAGTAAAAAGAGTTTTTTTTGTCTTAGATTGTGATATTTTTAAAATAAAAATGAATTTAAAATAATATAATTAATTAATTAACTAACTAACTGACTCTTTTAATTTTTTATTGCTTTTTATTTGAGTTATTTTTCTTTTTTAATTCTGCTTGTGTTAACTGATTCTTTGATTTTTAGCTTTTGTTTTTTATTATTAATTTATTAATTCATTTCTTATTAAATCATTTTTGTTTTCTTTACTAACTAATTAGCTAAATATGTATATATATAGAATAATTTTTTTTTTCAAAATTTAAAAAGTGGAAATTAAATTGGTGAAGGTGCATCAGGCTTAGGTTCTGATTTAGGAAAGTGTGCTAATCTCTCAAATTTGACACTTCAACTTTAGTAAAAATAGTTTATTTATTTTGAATTGTGATATTTTTAAAAATAAAAATGAATTTAAAATAAATAAATAACTTTTTTAATTTATTGATTAGCTTTTTATTTGATTTATTTTTCTTTTTTTTAATTATGTTTGTGTTTTTTATTTTTTTGTTAATTTAACTCATTTATTTTTTAATTTTTAAATTTTGCTTTTATTTTTATTAATTAATGAATTTCTTATTATTTCATATTTTTTCTTAATTTTTACCTTCTAATTAACTAAATATTTTCTTCAATATTAAAAAAGTGCAAATATAATTGGTGATTGAATTGAATTGAAATACTCGCACATAAAAATGCACTCAGAATACATCTTAAATATAAAATTTAATGATAGGTTAATTTAATTTATTTATATTATTAAAATTTTTAAATCACACAAACTACACTATCTGTCATACCTGTCATACATTCAAAACTCAGAAACTCAGAAACTCTGAAACTCAGAAACTCAGAAACTCAGAAACTCAGAAACTCTGAAACTCAGAAACTCAGAAACTCAAACTACACTATATCCTAAATTTTTACAAAATTAATTTTCATAAAATTTTCAGTATTTTTTAATAGGAAAATAAATTTAAAACAATATTTTTCACTCTATTAATTTATTTATTTATTCGCTTTTTATTTGAGCTATTTTGTTTTTTTTAATTCTGTATATGTTTTTATTCTTTTTAATTTGTTAATTTAACTGATTCTTTCATTTTCAACTTTATTTTATAATTAATGAATAAATTTTTTATTATTTCATATTTTTTCTTCGTTTTTTCCTTCAAAATAATAAGTTAACAATATATTTTAATTTAAAAAGTGGAAATTAAATTGGTGCAATTGGTGCATCTGGCTTAGGTTCTGGTTTAGGAAAGTGCACTAATCTCTCAAATTTGACACTTCAACTTTAGTAAAAACAGTTTATTAGTTTTGGATTGTGGTATTTTTTAATAGGAACATAAATTTAAAACAATATTATTAACTCTATTAATTAATTTATTTATTTATTTGCTTTTTATTTGAGCTATTTTTGTTTTTATTCTTTTTACTTTGTTAATTTAATTGATTCTTTCATTTTCAACTTTACTTTATAATTAATTAATCAATTTTTTGTTATTTCATATTTTTTCTTCGTTTTTTCCTTCAAAATGATAAGTTAACAATATATTTTAATTTAAAAAGTGGAAGTTAAATTGGTGCAATTGGTGCATCAGGCTTAGGCTCTGGTTTAGGAAAGTGCACTAATCTCTCAAATTTGACACTTCAACTTTAGTAAAAATAGTTTAGGATTGTGATATTAAATTTATCTTTTTATTTAATTTATTTTTTCTTTTTTTATAATTCTGTTTGAGTTTTTTTATTTATTTCTTACTTTTTTAATTTAACTGATTCCTTCATTTTCAATTTTTGCTTTTATTTTTAATTAATTCTTATTATTTTATATAACTAATTAACTATCATTTTTTTCTTCAATATTTAAAAAGTGGAAATTAAATTGGTGAAGGTGCATCAGTATTAGGCTCTGAATTAGGAAAGTGCACAAATCTCTAAAATTTGACACTTGATCTTTAGTAAATATAGTTTAAATGTTTTGAATTGTGAAATTTTTAAAAATAAAAATGAATTTAAAATAATATAAATCATTAACTCTTTTAATTTATTTATTTATTAGCTTTTTATTTTATTTATTTTTCTTTTTTTAATTCTGCTTGTTTTTTTTCTTCTTTCTTTCTTTATTAATTTAACTCATTTTTTCATTTTCAACTTTTGCTTTTATTATTAATTAATTTCTTATTATTTCATATTTTTTCTTCATTTTTTACTATTTACTCACTAATTTATTATATTTTTTCTTCAATATTTATAAAGATATAATGACATTGATGAAATTAGTTCATAAAACTTAGGTTATGGTTTAGGAAAATGCACTAATCTCTCAAATTTGACACTTGATCTTTCGTAAAAACAGCTTATTTGTTTTGCATTGTGATATTTTTGAATATAAAAATAAATTTAAAAAATATAACTAACTAACTAACTCTTTTAATTTATTTTTTAGCTTTTCTTTGGGCTATTTTTCTTTCTTTTAATTCTGCTTGTGTTCTTTTTACTATCTTTCTTTATTAATTTAAATGATTTTTCCATTTTCAACTTTTGCTTTTAGCATTAATTTCTTATTATTTCATATTATTTCTTCTTTTTTTCCTTCTAACTAACAAACTAATTAACTCTTTATTTATTCTTAAATATTAAAAAGCAATAATACAATTGGTGATGAAGGTTTAATAGGTTTAGGCTCTGGTTTAGGAAATTGCACAAATCTCTCAAATTTGACATTTAAACTTTAGTAAAATGATTTATCAATATTGTATTGTGATATTTTTAAAATAAAATAAATTTAAAGAAATATAATTAATTTATTTATTTACTTTTTATTTTAATTATTTTTCTTTTTAAATTCTGCTTGTGTTTTTTTATTTTATTCCTTGCTAATTTAACTGGTTTTTTCATTTTCAACTTTTGCTTTTATTATTAATTAATTAATTTCTTATTATTTCATATTTTTTCATTCTAACTAACTAACTATATATCTTTTTTTCATTACTAAAACAGTATGAATTAAATTAGCTTTGTAGGTGCTTCCTGCTTAGGTTCTGGTTTACGAAAATGCACTAATCTCTTAAATTTGAAAGTTGATTTTGAGTAAAAACATTTTATTAGTTTTTGATTGTCATATTTTTTATTATAATAATGAATTAAAATTTTTATTCAAGTCATCCTTTTTTTTATTTGTTGATTGGAAATAAATATATTATGTTTTTAAAAAATTTAATTTAATTTTTAAAAATAATTTATGTTAAAAGTTATATCGAAATCTGTGAATCATAAAAATTAGAAGTAAAGTTTCTCAAATCGAAAAGATTAGTTGTCTTAGAAATTATATATTGATATAAAAAATGGTGTAAATAGGACTAATAAATATAAATAAATTTGAATAATATATAAATATGTTTTATTTTACAAATTTTGTAATTGGATAATTTAACCTAAAATATAGATAGATAGAATAAATAAAATTAATCTTATACTTTTAGCAATATAGAATTAAAAATAAAACTTTTATAATTGTTTAAAAATAAATAAATAAATAAATAAATAAATAAAAGAATCAATTAAATATTTATTTTTAGTTAAATTTTATAAAAAATGCTCAAAGCAGATTTAAATTTATATAAAAAGAACATTTAAAATATTATTGATTGACTTAACATACATACAAAATGTTTTAACTTAAAAGATAAGCTTATTTATATTTACTAGTGATCGACAGAATAAGGCTTTTTTGATTCAGCTGAATACAGAATAATTTAATAATTTTAAAATTTATTTGCTAAAAAAAATTAAGAAAAAAAACTTTTAAAATATAAAAATTATTTCAGTGCATATTTTTATTCTTTTTCTGTGTATTTTAAAATAATTGATGCAATTATTTTCTTCTCGTTTTTTAGACCAAACAAGTTCTTAAGGATTGTTTGCTTTTAAGGTCCTTCTTCGATTAGAAAACTTTTTTGATTTTTTGAATGATGTAAGTATAATTATTTAAAGGGTAGTAATACTTAAATATTCTTGCTTTATCGAATAGAATCAAAGACAAATATTCCCATTCTATTTAGTTTAAGCATTAAATTAATTTATTATTATCTTATACAGTAGGCAAGATCGTTTTAAAGTTAATATTCTACTAACCTATTGCTTTCATTTCATTTAACGTAAGTAATTCAGTTTAAAAATCATAAAAGTTAGTTTTCTTTTGATGGGTATTTTCTTCTGCTTTAAATTCAAAACTTGAAGGAATTGAAAAGTCAGTGAAGTCGTTGATTCTCTTTTTTGTGGGATGATCCTCTTTTATTGACTTAAATTTGAGGTTCTAAAAATCTAAAACGGGCTTTTTTATGCTTTCCTCTAAGCTTGCACATTTTTGCTTATTATGATCAATCAATTAAAGTAATTTGCCTTATTCATCAGATATATTGATTGAAGATGGAACTTTTTACGTTTCTAATTAAACGGATTTTCTAGGAGAAATTGTATTTTATGATTGAATGAAAAAAGGTTTTTGGCTCTTTTTTATTTGGAGAGCTAAAGTTTTGCTTTTTATTTATTTAAATAAATTCATTTTTGTTGTTTTACTGGTATTGCTTAAAGAGCTAAACCCGTCGCAGCTTTATCCATTTTCATTAACATTCTCACTAAGGGAATTTTACATCTTTATTGAAGACTCCATTTTTTAGAATGGGATTTGACAGCTTTAAATACAATCATAGCTATTTATTTTAATATCATTATTTTACATTCCTTTTCCTTACTATTTATCGTCTTATTTGTAACTAATTTACTTTAATAAACTCTATCTTTTACTATTATGAGGTATTGTGATTGTTTAATTATTTTGTCTCACAGGAAATAATGTTAATTTCAAATCACTTTCTAATTAAATCCTATCTTCAGAACTAATCTAAAGCTTGCTTTAATCTATTTATATCTATTCATGACTGCTTACTATGTAAATAGGTTATTCATCATTTTTGGCATTATTTATTTATCTTTGTTTGTTCTCCCTTAGCTTTGCAGATTAGATAATTTCATCATTATTATTACTTTATTTGACTATTTCAAATTATGAGTTTTTATGCTTGATATTTACTTAATCAAGAGCAGGATTCTAATCATTATCTAAATATGCTTGGAAATTAGAAGAGTTATACTTCTAAATGCTATTGTCATCATTTTGGTTAATATTTTCGACTACAGAGCACTCATACTGTTAATATTAATTTTATTAATTGTCACTTATTATTGCGTTTTATGAGCTTCCTTTTATCCCATCTTCTATCTGTAAGTTTATTTATTTCGCGCTGTTTAGAGGTTTTGTAATATTTCTTATAACAAAATAATTTTCGTTGCTGTAAATATCATCCACTTCTTCTTAATTGATGAAATATTCATCTAATTGATTGCTTTCAAAGCTTTGGTTTACCATTTAATCATTGAAAAACCTGATTGCTGAACTTAAGCATAAATCGACTAACTGAAGGGGGTTGAATTTTTTATTTTTTCTATCGAACTTTTGATGACTCAAATGTGGCGTAGACTAAAAAGCCTTCACAGCTAAAATATTCTTAGAGGCAGTAAAGTGTATTCTAGGACAATTGCTTATTAAATGAGACTAGCAGTTACAAGAAAAGCATCCTGTCTTGGAAAGATTATAGTTGCTTTTTAAAATTAGAGCTTCCTTCATCATACAGAATGTCTCGTAATCTAGCTAACTTTATTTAAGAATATCAAGAAATTTCTATCTTTCTATCTTATAGACAATGCAGAAGTCTATTGCTCGAACAGAAGCACTTCTTCTAGAGCCTGTGATGAATGAGATTTCTCCAAAGTAGTTTTATTTTTGTATATTTTTTATTAAAAACGGATTTTCTTTATCATTCTAATTTTCTAATAAAACTTAAACTTCTCCTTTCACCAAATAAAATAAAGAGCAATCACTTAAATCTTCTTGATGGAAAATATATTCACCAGGCGAAAAAAGTACCTCATTCATGATAGAAATCAGTTTGCTTTTCGACTCCATCTGTTTAATGAAAGGTATATTCTGCAAGTATTTTCCCTTCACTTCCTTCATCAAATCTGTCTTTAACTACTCAGAAAGTTAATTAATTATTATGTGCTCTTGGCTCTTCTATACTTCATTAGTCTCCTTTAATTATTTCATAAAAAAATTATTTGAATTATCATTATTTAGCTCTAATAAATAATTAAGGAGAAACCTTAAAATTATTTAATTGTTTAATACATAGAATTATAATAATTAATTCTTTTTATATTTTAAAAATAAATCACAATTTATTTTTGATTATTAATTAATGTCAAGAATATTTCAAATTCTTTTATCAATTTTATTAAAATTTATAGAAAATTCTGTTTTTATTTATAAAACATTATTTGTTAAAAATGTATTTAAAATATAAAAATAGACTTTCAAATTATTCATTCTTTATTAAATTAACTGATTTTAAAAGAGTCATTATTATAATATAATCAAATACAAAGCTTATTAATTTAAAAATGAGCTTAAAAAAATAAGTAAAATAATCCATTCATTATTATAAAATTACTTAGATTATGAATTAAAAAAATATTTTGTCAATTTTTGAGGAAATCCAAATATAAAAAATAAAAAAGTAGATTTTATTTCATTTATTTTATCTGCAAAAATGTTTAGTAAATGCTTTAAAAATCATTTAATAAATGAATGACTTAAAATTTAATTAATTATAAAAACTGTAAATTTTAAATTATTTTCTTTCTTTCTGATTGATTATTAATTAATTTTGATTGATTTTATTTGGGTAATCTCAAAATAAATTTTAATTTGTGTAAGTAACTAATTAATAAATTTACTTTGTAGTAATATTGGAGATAATTAGAAACTTTAGCTCTCAGACCAGAATCAACGTTTTCCACGCGCATAAAATCATGAATTATTTACATGTTTTATCTGTATGATTTCTCTTACATTTCAGAATTAGAAATTATTTTTCCTATTCTGTTCAGAGAATACGCCCAAAAAAAGCCTGTGACAAACATGGTAATCACTGTGAACACCATTTCGAGAGGGTTTTAAGGAGTAATATCGCCATATCCGACAGTTATCATAGTCACAGAGAGAAAATAAAAGGAATATATATATCTTATTAATATGCTATTTTCTTCAATGAGATTTTAAGCATGAAGCCAGGTATCTTTTTTGCCGATACTAGTCTCATAAGATGCTATTCCATACCAGAATAAACAGAAAGTGTGACAAATACAAATAATAATAAAAACTAATCTTAATAAATCTATTGTATTCTTCATGTTTTTCTGGTAGTTTAAAACATAAGTGACTCTTTCTTAAATTTTCCAAAATTCATACAATTTGGCTAGAAATAAAATATTAAGTATCTACAAATAATTGTTATTGAATTAGTAGCTTATCATCTAAAAATACAAAGGGATCATTCCTATTTAATCGAGGATCATCATTTTCTTCAGATACTATTTCGCTATTTAAATTCGATCAACTATTAATTTACCTTTGATTATTACTCCTGTGTTGAAATAAATTATTATATTAAAATTAAGTGTGAAGAAACAAAATTTAAAGTAGGAATAATACTAATTCTCATCTAATCCAAAAAAGACTATCAGACTAAGGATGAAAATTATTGAAAGTATTAGAATACCAATAAAGCAATCCCATATTAACCTAAATCCACCGAAAGGAGAGAATACTTGAATTTTAGATATTAATTATGCACATTAAGTATTAATCTTTTCAAAACAATTAATTATTTTTTATAAATATGCAAAGCTTTCTAATTAACTATTTTTATTAAAAATAGTAGAACTATCTCCAATGAAATTATGTTAAATTTCATTCAATTTACTTAAAATTCTTAAATTACTGCCTATCTTTCGTTAAAATTCCTTTATAATTAGCATAATCCTCACTGATTACTACAGTTTAAGCAATTTTTCCTATTTTCCTTTTTAAACAGATAGTCTTTTCTGCGTATCCATCTCTGATTTTTCTAATTTCTCTTTAAATAATTCTTCCTATTTACTGCTCTTGCTATTTCTTGTTACAGAAGAGTTCTTGCTTGAAATCCTTTTTATATAATTATCGTCATTCTCGAACTCCTCTAATTAAATTAGCTATAAATCATTTTTGCGTTTCTATCTTTCTTGATGCATACTTTAAACCTTGCTAGTATCGTTTATTTACTCCATATCTACGGACTCTCCTCTCCTCATTGGAATGTCTAAGAGATCTTAATCAAACAATTAATTTCTATTTTTCAAAAAGGAGATGGATAATTGTTATAACTTAACCCCATCAATCTCATTTCTATCAGAAAATTGAGAAATTGAAGCAATATTTCTTCTTTCGCTCATTTGTTGCATTTAAAATAGATCTGTGCTTTAGTTTATCATGTTGATTTATTTATATATTAATTATGTAATTATTTATTAATTCAATAAATTGAAATGTTTAATATTTACTTTGTGTTTGATCCTAGTTTGATTAACTAATTAAAAAAATAAGCTTGAAAGTATTAAAATTGATTTCTTCTTTAATTTTCTGAGAATGTGTAAATATATTTTGACACACAGACAGACAGACATACATATATACATACATCAATACAAAACAATCAATAATTTATCTATAAAATTTATGTTATTTATTTTAACTTCAAGATTCATTTTTATCTTTATTTTAATAATTAATGTTTCTGGTGTTGATTTTATTTGATTTTTGTGATAAAAAAAGTATTATATTACTTTATAACAAATCAGCCAATCTATGAATTTTTTTTAGTTTAATAATAAAATTTTAATTTTTTAAATAACATGTTGCCTTTGATAAAACCTTTATAATTAAAAAAATTAAATAAAAAATTTTTAATTTTAAAATTTCATGATTTTTAGTTATTCTCACAACCCAGCTAGGTGCTCTTCTTATAGTTTACTGTATATAAATAAAGCTAGCTAGTAATAAATTATTGATTTAGTAGATAATTAATTTTCTAACCAGAACAATGAAAACGCTTAGGAGTAAAAAAATAAAATTTTTCTTTATTTTTATAAAATCTGAAATTTGTTAAAAAATAAAAATAAAATCTTAAATGAAAGAACAATCTCTTACAAATTATTTCATATGAGAATAAATTATTATGAATAAAATTGGTTTATATGTTTACTGAGCTTTTTAGCTTTATATTAAAATGGTATATCACCAGAAAAATATAAATTAATTTTTTTAATAAATAAAGCTTGTACAAAGGCTTAAAATTAGTAAAATTAGCACATAATTTATTGTAAAAAAATTAATGAATTTTGATTTATTTAATTATTTTATTACACTTTTATTTTTTTATTATTCAAAATGAACATGTATTTATTTTTTTTTAATGATTTAATTTAAATTCCTAATTAATTAGCAAAAAAATTATAATTTTAAAATAGTTTTTAAGAATTAATTTATATTTTTACTTATTTCTTTTATTTTTATTTTAAAATAGGTTATGATAAGAAATTAATATATTAATTAATTTTTTTCTATTTTAATTTGACTCTGTTGAAAGTTTTAACTTACCAGAAATAAATCAATAATTAATAAAAGAAAATCAAATTTATATATGTATTTATGTTTTCACATCATACTATCTATCTATCTATCTATCTATCTATCTATCTATCTATCTATCTATCTATCTATCTATCTATCTATCTATCTATCTATCTATCTATCTATCTATCTATCTATCTATCTATCTATCTATCTATCTATCTTCCTTTTTTTTATATTACTAAAAATGTATTTTATTTTATACTATCCTCCCATGAATTTAATTCCTCATAAGTTAGCAATACAATTTTAAAATAAGATTTAAACATTTATTGATTAATTGACTGATGATTTCTTTAATATTTATTTTAAAATAGGTTATGATAAGAAAATGATAAACTATTTACATCTTTTTTCTATTTTAATTTGACTCTGTAGATTTTCTATTTAATTTTGAATTTGCAGAAAATTTTAAGTTACTAATATTAACTCACGGGTGCTATTAAAAAAAATAATGTAATCTAAATTGATTATTAGATTCCTGTTCTTTATTAAATAAATAAAATTCTTTATTTTGTTTCTAGAAAGCATTTTAAAAACTAATGTTAAATTTGCTCAATCTATATATATCTATTGTAAAGTTCAAGTTTAAAAAATAATTAATTAATTAATTAGCTATTATATTTTTTAATCAAAAAAAAGTTTAAAATCTAGAAGTCGAAAAAAATATCAATTAAATATTAATATAAATGAGGATATTAGAGAAGGACAACCATCTTTTCCTTCTCTTGAATGGCACAAATATGACAGTTCTTAACTTTATGAATCATCTATCTAAATAGAAAGAAGACTTTGATTTAGTTTTTTTCTTACCTTATTATTACTATGTAATGCTATTTGGAACCTTTGCTGTTATTTTTAAAAGTTATAAAATTGTGTAATTTTATAAAATTATTTGCTACCTAGCTGCTGTTTATTTTGCAATTCAAGCAATATTTCATTTTCCTGCAATATAGAGATTCGTCATAAAAATATAGTATAATTGGGATTAAGTGACAGAAAGTGTTAATGTATTTCGTCTAATAAAATTCTTTTTATCTATTATTCAAATTCTAATAAATGTTTATTATATTAAGCATTTAGATAGATTATTTGAAAAGCCTAGAGATTTAGTTTTTGTGATAATCAACTTTGGCAACCTGATATTATTTAGCTTTGCTTTTATAATATTTTAAACATATTTCCTTGCCTTATTTCCTTTAATTAATTTTTTTGGCCTTTGTATTATTGCAAATGAAAACTAAGGTCTCCTAAAAATTTATAGAGCATTATGTTGCTTCTTAGGTATGCTATTTTCGATTTTAGATATAATTTATCTAGCCCCATTTTTATCATCACTTTATAGCTGTATATTTAATATTGCTCATGATCTTTTTTCTACTATTACTGTTGTGATTTATGTCGCTTTTACAATTTAAATTTTAGTTAATATTTATAGCTTTAAACACGCCAATTAAATATTAAAAGAGATATCTGAAAAACAAATAGGAAATATCAAACAGCTTTAATCTATAGGATAAGATTAAGAAGAAAATCATAAGGAAATAAATTAAAAATGTGAGGAAAATCCATTAACAAATTAATTTATTCAAACATAGGAAAATTAACTCATAAATTATTATGAACAAGTAAGTGAATGAATGAATCAATTTACTTACTTACTTAATTATTATAGAGCTTGCTGATTTATGGTTTTATTGTTTAAATATATAAAAAATGTTAATAGTTTTTAAAAAAAATAATTAATAAGTAAATATTATTTTTTAATTAATTTGAACATTAAATTTTCAATTTATTTATTTTTTTTTACTAATAATGAACTATATTTTATGCTTTTGTCCCAAGAAAATTTAATTCCTAATAAATTAACGATAAAATTTAAAAATTGGATTTAAACAATTATTGATTGACTGATGATTCCTTTAAAATTATAATTCAAAATTGGTTAAAGTAAGAAAATAATGTACTTATTTACATCTTTTTTCTATTCTAATTTGACTCTATGGAAAGCTTTAATTTACTAAAATTAACTCTTAGATTATTAAAAGAAAAATAGTGTAATCTATATTTCTTATACTTATTTGCTTATTTTTCAATTCCTTTTTTGAATGACATTTTATATATTCATACTATTAGTTTAATTCTTAAAATATTAACAAAATATTGTTAAAGCATTTATTGATTGAATGTTTTCTTTAATATTTATTTTAAAATAGGTTATGATAACAAAGTATCATTTCAATTACAATTTTTCTATTTAAATTTTGAATTTTTCAAAAATTTTAACTTATTGAAATTAACTCATGGATTAATCAATGAAAAATAATGTAATCTAAATTGCTTATTAAATTCTTGATCATTTATAAATAAATAAAATTCTTTATTTTGTTTCTAACAAGAATTTTAAAAACTGATGCTAAATTTGCTCAATCTATATAGAGTAATGTTTAGTTTAAAAAATTAATGAATTAATCAATTAGATGTTATTATCCATCTACCTACAGTTCATCATTCAAGCATCCGTATTCCATTAATCCGATCTCCACTCTTAATTTTTTTAATCAACAAAAATTTTAAACTCCAAAAATCAAAAATCTAAAAAAAATCATTAAGTAAACATTAATATAAATGAGTGTACTAGAGAAGAACTATCTTTTCCCTTTCTTGAATGGTACAAATATGACAATTATTAACCTTATGAATTATCTATCTAAATAGAAAGAAGACTTTGATTTAGTTTTTTTCTTACCTTATTATTACTGTGTAATGCTATTTGGAACCTTTGCTGTTATTTTTAAAAGCTATAAAATTGTATAGTTTTATAAAATAATTTGCTACCTAGCAGCTGTTTATTTTGCAATTTAAGCAATATTCCATTTTCCAGCTAAACAAACAATTAGATTTGTCATGAAAGTAATGTTTAATAGGGATATAGTGGCAGAGAGTACTAATGTATTTGAATTAATAAAATTAATTTTATCGATTATACAAATTCTAATAAATCATTATTATATTAAGCATTTTGATAGATTATTTGAAAAGCCTAGATATTTAGTTTTTGTGATAATTAACTTTAGTAACCTGATATTCTTTAGCTTAGCAATTTATAAAACTTAAATCTATGTCTTTGCCGTTTTACTTTTAATTAATTTTTTGGCCTTTATGTTGTCGCAAATGAAAACTAAGATCTTCTTAAAATTTACAGAGCACTATGTTGCTTTTTAGGTATTTTATATCTTATTATAGATATAATTTATCTTTCTGCATTTTTCTCATCACTTTATAGTTGTATATATAATATTACTGGTCCTTCAGGTATGCATGATGTTTTTTCTGCTATTTTTGTTATGATTTATGCCACAATAACAATTTAAATGCTAGTAAATATTTATAGCTTTAAGCATGCAAATTAAATATTAAAAGAAATATCTTATAAAAAAATAGGAAATATCAAATAGCTTTAACCTTATGAATAAGATTTAGAAGAAAATCTTAAGAAAAAAAATTTAAAAAGTGAAATAACAAATTAATTTATTAAAAAATACGAAAATTAACACATAAATTATTATGAACAAGTAAGAGTGAATGAATGAATAAATAAATAAATTTACTTACCTATTATAAAACATTGTTGATTTATATTTTATTGTTTAAATATATTTAATAAGTCTGTATTATTTAAAAATAAATAATTAATAAAAATTTTTCAATTTATTATATGCAAAATCAAAAACTATATTTAAAAAAAATAAATTTAACCTAAATTTTTGGTGAATTAAAATTTCATGATTTTTAGTTATTCTCACAACCCAGCTAGGTGCTCTTATTAAAGTTTACTGTATATAAATAAAGCTAGTTAGTAATAAATTATTGATTTTGTAGATAATTAATTTTCTAATCAGAACAATGTTAGATAAATATATTGAAAGTGAAAAAAACGCTTAGGAGTAAAAAAATAAAATTTTTCTTTATTTTTATAAAATCTGAAATTTGTTAAAAAATAAAAATAAAATCTTAAATGAAAGAACAATCTCTTTACAAATTATTTCATATGAGAATAAATTATTATGAAAAAAAATTGGTTTATATGTTTACTGAGCTTTTTAGCTTTATATTAAAATGGTATATCACCAGAAAAATATAATTTAATTTTTTAATTAACAAAGCTTGTACAAAGGCTTAAAATTAATAAAATTAGCACATAATTTATTGTAAAAAAATTAATGAATTTTGATTTATTGAATTATTTTATTACACTTTTATTTTTTTATTATTCAAAATGAACATGTATTTATTTTTTTTTAATGATTTAATTTAAATTCCTAATAAATTAGCAAAAAAATTATAATTTTAAAATAGTTTTTAAGAATTAATTTATATTTTTACTTATTTCTTTTATTTTATTTTATTTTATTTTAATATTGGTTATGATAAGAAAGTAATATATTAATTACATTTTTTTCTATTTTAATTTGACTCTGTTGAAAGTTTTAACTTACCAGAAATAAATCAATTATTAATATAAGAAAACCAAATTTATATATCTATTTATGTTTTCACATACATACTAGCTATCTATCTTCCTTTTTTTTATATTACTAAAAATGTACTATATTTTATACAATCCTCCCATGAATTTAATTCCTCATAAGTTAGCAATACAATTTTAAAATAAGATTTAAACATTTATTGATTAATTGACTGATGATTTCTTTAATATTTATTTTAAAATAGGTTATGATAAGAAAATGATAAACTATTTACATCTTTTTTCTATTTTAATTTGACTCTGTCATTTTTCTATTTAATTTTGAATTTGCAGAAAATTTTAAGTTACTAATATTAACTCACGGGAGCTATTAAAAAAAATAATGTAATCTAAATTGATTATTATATTCATTGTCTTTATTAAATAAATAAAATTCTTTATTTTGTTTCTACAAGCATTTTAAAAACTAATGTTAAATTTGCTCAATCTATCTATATCTATTGTAAAGTTCAAGTTTAAAAGTTAATGAATTAATTAATTAGCTATCATATTTTTTTAATCAAGAAAAATTATAAAATCTAGAAGTCAAAAAAAATATCAATTAAACCTAAATTTAAATGATGATATAAGAGAAGAATAACCATCTTTTCCTTCTCTTGAATGGTACAAATATGGCAGTTCTTAACCTTATGAATCATCTATCTAAATAGAAAGAAGACTTAAATTCAATTTTTTTCTTACCTTATTATTACTATGTAATGCTATTTGGAACCTTTGCTGTTATTTTTAAATGTTATAAAATTGTGTAATTTTATAAAATTATTTGCTACCTAGCTGCTGTTTATTTTGCAATTCAAGCAATATTTCATTTACCTGCAAAATAGACAATTAGATTTGTCAAAAAAATATTGTTTAATTGGGATTTGGTGACAGAGAGTGTTAATGTATTTGATTTAATAAAGTTATTTTTATCTATTATTCAAATTTTAATAAATGTTTATTAAATTAAGCATTTAGATAAATTATTTGAAAAGCCTAGAGATTTAGTTTTTGTGATAATCAACTTAGGTAACATGATATTATTTAGCTATGCTATTTATATAACCAAAATCTAATTCTTTGCCTTATTTCTTTTAATTTGTTTTCTTGGCCTTTATGTTGTTGCAAATGAAAACTAAGGTCTCCTAAAAATTTATAGAAAATTATGTTGCTTCTTAGGTATGCTATTTTTGATTTTAGATTTATATTATCTAGCCCCATTTTTCTCATCACTTTATAGTTGTATAATGAAAATGACTGATCCTTCAGGTATGCATGGTGCTTTTTCTTCTCTTATTGTTATGATTTATGTCATGATGACAATTTAAATGTTAGTAAATATTTATAGCTTTAAACATGCCAATTAAATATTAGAAGAGATATCTGAAAAACAAATAGGAAATATCAAACAGCTTTAATCTATAGGATAAGATTAAGAAGAAAATCATAAGGAAATAAATTAAAAATGTGAGGAAAATCCATTAACAAATTAATTTATTCAAAAATAGGAAAATTAACTCATAAATTATTATGAACAAGTAAGTGAATGAATGAATCAATTTACTTAATTACTTAATTATTATAGAACATTGCTAATTTATGTTTTATTGTTTTAATATATAAAAAATGTTAATAGTTTTTAAATATTAATAATTAATAAATAAATATTATTTTTTAATTAATTTGAACATTAAATTTTCAATTTATTTATTTTTTTACCAATAATGAACTATATTTTATGCTTTTGTCCCAAGAAAATTTAATTTCTAATAAATTAACGATAAAATAAAGAAAAAACATCAAATCCTCGGTCATGTGTACCGAAATACGAGAACCGATTAGCATGAAAGTACGGTATATAACGATAAAATTTAAAAAATGGATTTAAACAATTATTGATTGACTGATGATTTCTTTAAAATAATAATTTAAAATTGGTTAAAGTAAGAAAATAATGTACTATTTACATCTTTTTTCTATTCTAATTTGACTCTATGGAAAGCTTTAATTTACTAAAATTAACTCTTAGATTATTAAAAGAAAAATAGTGTAATCTATATTACTAATACTTATTTGCTAATTTTTCAATTCCTTTTTTGAATGACATTTTATATATTCATACTATTAGTTTAATTCCTAAAATATTAACAAAATATAGTTTAAGCATTTATTGATTGAATATTTTCTTTAATATTTATTTTAAAATAGGTTATGATAACAAAGTATCATTTCAATTACAATTTTTCTATTTAAATTTTGAATTTTTCAAAAATTTTAATTTATTGAAATTAACTCAGGGATTATTCAACGAAAAATAATGTAATCTAAATTGCTTATTAAATTCTTGATCATTTTTAAATAAATAAAATTCTTTATTTTGTTTCTAACAAGAATTGTAAAAACTGATGCTAAATTTGCTCAATCTATATAGAGTAATGTTTAGTTTAAAAATGAATGAATTAATCAATTAGCTCTTAATTTTTTTAATCAACAAAAATTTTAAACTCCAAAAATCAAAAATCTAAAAAAAATCATTAAGTAAACATTAATATAAATGAGTGTACTAGAGAAAAACTATCTTTTCCCTTTCTTGAATGGTACAAATATGACAATTATTAACCTTATGAATTATCTATCTAAATAGAAAGAAGACTTTGATTTAGTTTTTTTCTTACCTTATTATTACTGTGTAATGCTATTTGGAACCTTTGCTGTTATTTTTAAAAGCTATAATTGTATAGTTTTATAAAATAATTTGCTACCTAGCAGCTGTTTATTTTGCAATTTAAGCAATATTCCATTTTCCAGCTAAACAAACAATTAGATTTGTCATGAAAGTAATGTTTGATAGGGATATAGTGGCTGAGAGTACTAATGTATTTGAATTAATAAAATTAATTTTATCGATTATACAAATTCTAATAAATGATTATTATATTAAGCATTTTGATAGATTATTTGAAAAGCCTAGAGATTTAGTTTTTGTGATAATTAACTTTAGTAACCTGATATTCTTTAGCTTAGCAATTTATAAAACTTAAATCTATGTCTTTGCCGTTTTACTTTTAATTAATTTTTTGGCCTTTATGTTGTCGCAAATGAAAACTAAGATCTTCTTAAAATTTACAGAGCACTATGTTGCTTTTTAGGTATTTTATATCTTATTATAGATATAATTTATCTTTCTGCATTTTTCTCATCACTTTATAGTTGTATATATAATATTACTGGTCCTTCAGGTATGCATGATGTTTTTTCTGCTATTTTTGTTATGATTTATGCCACAATAACAATTTAAATGCTAGTAAATATTTATATCTTTAAGCATGCAAATTAAATATTAAAAGAAATATTTTATAAAAAAATAGGAAATATCAAATAGCTATAATCTTATGAATAAGATTTAGAAGAAAATCTTAAGAAAAAAAATTTAATAAGTGAATTAACAAATTAATTTATTAAAAAATACGAAAATTAACACATAAATTATTATGAACAAGTAAGAGTGAATGAATGAATAAATAAATAAATTTACTTACCTATTATAAAACATTGTTGATTTATATTTTATTGTTTAAATATATTAAATAAGTCTGTATTATTTAAAAATAAATAATTAATAAAAATTTTTCAATTTATTATATGCATATTTAAATAAAAATATGGAATTTTATAGTATTTTAACTCTATCCTAGTTAAGAGTTTTACCATTATATATAATTAAGTTTTAAATTTTTATGAATAATTAAATATTATGGTTTGATATTAACATGTAAAAAATGAATAAAAAAATATGAAAAACTTAAGTTTGATATATTTGATAATTTTAATATTAAGTCAAAATATTAAATTAGAAGAAATAAAAACCAAAATGACTGAACCAAAAAATGATAATTAAGCCCAATAATATGCCTGAGTTGAGTAACAAACACTAAGGTTGGTGTTGCAAGTTCCCCATTTCACACTTGGAACCCATTTTTTTGTTTAAGGATCGCATTACAGAAGTACTTATCTTAAATCGTAGTGTCTCTATTTTTAGCTTAACCAGTCTATTTCAAATTTAATTTCTTCTGTCTAGTCTTAATTTTCAAAACAATTTCTGGATATTTTCTCTAGATTTTCATTATAAAACACTTCTTAGCCTGTTGTATGTTTATTTTAGAAAGCTGGTGGCTGATATCCTTATATGTTTGCAAGGCCAAACACAGAGCTGAATCCAAATGACTAAAAGGTGTAAATATAACTAACAAAACCTACTATCAAAGATGCAATAACTCTAACTGAGAATAGAGAAGAAATAAATGTTTCTTTGGATAAAGGTTCTACTTTTTAGTAAATCTTTTTTAAGTCGCGGCCTGATGGCTTAGGATTCAAAGAAATAAATGTTGGGATGACATCAGTAAAGATTTAAATAAGTAAAATACTAAATGAGGAGAGAGGAAGAGGAATTTAGAAAATAGCAAAAGCAAAAATACAAGCAAATTCAACAAATACTAGACTTAGAGATTTTATGATAGTTTTTCTTAAATTTAGCATGAAGTAGCGAGATTCAAGTATCATGTGTACTACTGAATCAAATCTATCATCCAAAACTATAGTATTTGAAGCTTCATGCGCTACTTAAGTACCTTTTTTGTACATAGATAGAGATATATCTGATCTTTTTAAAGCAGGAGCATCGTTCGTACCATCTCCAACTGCTAATACTACTTCATAGTTTGACTAAAGGTTTTTTACAATTTAAAATTTTTATTCTGGAGTGACTCTATAAAATACAAGGTTTTGTTTATTGATATAGAGCTTTTCATTCAGTTTTTGCATTTAGTCTCCACTAATTAGAATACTTTCTGTTTTATTAATTGCATCCTCAATAGAAAGATTAGGGTCTTTTTCCATTAAATCTGAAGTTGATTCAATATTTGAAGGTAAAATATTAATTGCGCGAGCAGTATATTGAGCCGTTAATTGCGAGTCTCCTGTCTGCAATATTGTTCTGATACCAATTTACTTAGCAAATTCTACTACTGATTTGACTTCTGGTTTTATTTAATCTTTTAAACTAAAAAGTCCTTAGAATGTCAGTTTTTCAA
>NW_002476430.1:79247-82522 GCF_000189635.1 Tetrahymena thermophila SB210
TTTAGAATTATTTTTCATGTAGAATTAGCAAAGTGAGATAATTTTTTCTGCAGCACCTTCAAAGTAAACAACATAGTGACTATCTTCTACTTCTTCTTCAACAATAGAAAATTTGTATTTGTTAATTGAGTTAAGTTCTAACTTAGCTGCTTTACCTTCTATATTTTTGGCATACTGAATGCTCTTTTTAAAGTTATCAACGTTCTTTATACTATGTAAAAATCTTAAAAGAGCTTAATCACTTACTCCACCAAGCATTTTGCATGTAGAATAATCGACATTATTTTGATCTCCTTCTAAAACGAATTTTGCATTACAAGACAATGCAGCATTTTTATATAGATTTTAGAAATCTTAGTCATCAGGGTTGAAATTTTCACCTTCATCAAAATTATTCTCAGCTGTTTTAAACAAATTTTAACCATAGAAAAGATGGGTAATAGTAAGTTAATTCATAGTAATAGTTCCAGTCTTATCAGCAAGAATACAAGTTACTTTGTAAGCATTAACAAGCGCTTCTTTTTATTTCACTAATATATTTTGTTGCTATAAACTTAATAAAGACTAGTTTTATAAAGCTTTATATTTAGTGGGAAGAGTGAAAGGAATGAAAGCAACAACCAATCCAACAATAACATTTATAGTTAGAGAAAGAGAAAAAGAACTAAAAATGAATAAGTGTAGTATTAACAATGAGCCTACAATGAGTCCTATAAAGACCAGTAGCTAAGCTATTTTTTTTATCTACTATTCTTAACCTTCTGATTCATCAGAGACGAGTATATAAGAAATTTGTCCAAGAATAGTTCTACTTCCAACTGCAATAACAACACATTTGCCACTTCCACTTACACATTTAGTGCCTTTTAAAACAACGTTTTTAGATTCAATTATATTCTGGTTAGATGATCCTGCTAAGCGTTCTATAGGCTCAGATTCTCCAGTTAAAGATGAGAGATCAACTTTCATTTAATCAGCTTGTAGTAATCTTCCATCAGCAGGGATATTTTATCCTTCTTCAATCAAAAGTATATCTCCAACAGCAATTTCTCTTGAGAAAATTTCAACTCTAACATTATCTCTGACCACAGTATATTAAGGTTGATATCTGTTCTTGGTAATTGCATAAGTACTTTCATTATTTCTTTCAGCATTCACTGAAATAGCGCTCGTTATGAAAATAGCGATCATTATGACTAAACTAGAGTATAAATTAGTTATCTCATCAGAAAGACACATATAGTTGTAAAAAGAGAGCAAAGTGCATCCCCACAAAACAAAGCTTTATAAATTGAGTTAGTGTTTAAAAAAAAGTGCCAAATAAGACCTGGCTTCATCTTATTCATCTTAATTTTATCCAAATAGTTATATATTTTCTTGAACTTACTTAATTGTCAATCCTTTTTCGAAATCAGTCTTGAACCTAGATTTCAATTCATCTAAAGGGATGATGTGACTATCTGAATCCATAGCAGCTATATTGGTTAAATTAAAAATTTTAAAATTATGTATCTCTAATCTGTAAAAAATTAACTTACAAGTATAAAATTTATTTCAATCTATTTATCTACTAATCTTTTTAGTTTTCTTTTATTTATTTAGATACAATGAGTTTTATTGATTTTTAATTATTTATTTTTAAAAATGCATATCAATAATAAAATATAAATTTTTTTTTAATTGTAACTTTCCTTATCTACAAGTAGAATAGAACTTCAATCATCTATGTTAGCTACTATTTGACCTCATAAAAACGTCATACCTAATTCAATCATTATAAATTAATTATAATTATATTCTACTTTGTATGATTATAATTGACTTCATTCATTATTTCTTTTTTTAGAGATTACAGTAAAATAATCAAGTACTCAAAAATTATTCTAATTACCAACCTCATATTTAAGTTAAATTTCTTTCTATTATTGTAAACATAAATGATTAAATCTCAAATTCATTTCATTCTAATATCAAAAAAGATATTTTTCTAATTAAAAATAATAGTAATTTTACAGGATAGATTATTTTATCTTATATATGTATGTATAGTTAAAATACATAATATATATCCATGCAAATATATATTTACTATAACTGTAATGATAAGAATTTTATAATAACCATTGTTTGTGAGAGTCATCTTGTTCTAAAGAGTTATGCTACTTTAATTTTGTCTATACTTTAAATATTGATTCTTTAGTTGTCTCTAAGTGTAGAAATAAAAAAAGGAAACTTGAAAAGGGAGACATTAATACCTTTATAGGCTAGAGTTTTTGGGTTGTTTTAATTACTAAGTAATTCTGTTATGATTTTTAATTAAGGGAAGTTAATATAATTTGTTAGTATATCATATATATTGAATTGGTTAATATTAAGTTATAGTTTATATCAAATATAATTAATCTTTTTAAATGGAATAATAATGATATTAATTTCTTCTCACTTTAATCTTTATAAATTAAATTTTATCCAAAGTTAAGAATCTATCTTAATAATTATGAATAATAATAGGATTATATGAATGAAAGATAGGTGAGAGAAAAAAAGAGGCAAAAATAAAATTAATTAATTTGCCTGATTTTACTAAATTTTATCAAAATTCTAATATTATATATTAAGAGAAAATTCACTAGAGGGAATTACATATTTTTAATTAAATAATTTATATTGGGCAATTTACTGTTAAAAAATTTTTAAAAAGTTAACATATTGTCTCTCTGGGGGTAGAGCTATTATTTTATAATATATCATAATATATAGTTAAGTATTACATTTTAATGAATAATTAAAAATTATGGTTTGATTTTAACGTGTAAAAAATGAATAAAAAAAATATGAAAAACATAAGTTTGATTGATAATATTTGATAATTTTAATATTAAGTCAAAATATTAAATTAGAAGAAATAAAAACCAAAATGACTGAACCAAAAAATGCCATTTAAGCCCAATAATATGCCTGAGTTGAGTAGCAACCACTAAGGTTGGTGTTGCAAGTTCCCCATTTCACACTTGGAACCCATTTTTTTGTTTAAGGATCGCATTACAGAAGTACTTATCTTAAATCGTAGTGTCTCTATTTTTAGCTTAACCAATCTATTTTAAATTTAATTTATTCTGTCTAATCTTAATTTTCAAAACAATTTCTGGATATTTTCTCTAGATTTTCATTATAAAACACTTCTTAGCCTGTTGTATGTTTATTTTAGAAAGCTGGTGGCTGATACCCTTTTATGTTTGCTAGGCCAAACACAGAGCTGAATCCAAATGACTAAA